>NC_060120.1:567986708-568289738 GCF_021461395.2 Schistocerca americana
ATGACCTCGGCGCCAGCAAAACATTCCTATTTTCCTCCTTCTCCAACATCAAATTCCTCCTTTGAAAACAGTTTCAAATGGCTCTGAGCACTATGGGACTTAACATCTTAGGTCATCAGTCCCCTAGAACTAAGAACTACTTAAACCTAACTAACCTAAGGACATCACACACATCCATGCCCGAGGCAGGATTCGAACCTGCGACCGTAGCAGTCTCGCGGTTCCAGACTGCAGCGCCTAGAACCGCACGGCCGGCTGAAAACAGTTTCCAGACATACGAAGGGGATGCGATAAAAGAGGTTGGCAGCGGGGCCGTTAGATTTTCCCCGTATATCTTACGGCTGTGGTTCTGAGTCTAGCACACTTTTCACTTAAGCGTTATACCAATCGATGATTGTCACTTTAAGGAGGTACGAATCACGCATTTAGCCACTTGCTGTTATTTAGTCGGCGTCTGCAGCTACAGCGCTGGTCTCGGTACGCTGTGACCTCTGCAGTGGCTCGGCTGCTGATCAGTAACTCCATCCACCCTGCGGCCGCCGCCGGAGAGAAAGCTGGTAACCGATCGCTGGTTTCCCCGGACCGCGGAGTCGTACTCCCGCCGCCTCTGGAGCGTTACGTAAAGCGTAAAGCGGTCCGCACTTCGCAGGAAGCCAGCAAAATAGTCGTCCTGTCCGACTGCCGTGACTCACCGGCGGCCATACCCACATCTCATCTGCGCATACGTGAGCTCCGGCCACCAATCTCCGCCTTCTGATTTGCGGAGGCTGTCATTTTCAGTCCCGTTGCGTGACTCATACTCCAAATATGTATGGCGCAAGTAGTGTGGAACGCAAAGTGTTGAACACTCCTTCTCGCTCTATCTTTGGATTAATAAATTACATATTATCTCAGTGCTTCACAGTACGTCCTATTTATCTTGACTATCACAAATAACTTTTTGTCCAGAAGCAAAATGTAAACCAGCATGAGTATCTTTCTTGTAACTTCGATGCGAAGATATGAACAGCAGTACATTCTTTTTAAATAGCACCTTTTTTTTTTACTCGGTAATCTTCGTATCTACTTCTTCTCCTCAAAACGTGTTCAAAAACGAATCACAGCATACCATTTACGTAAACTTAATGTTATTAAAAGCGTAATAAAAAATTTGGCTCTTCTCTACTTATACACGGCGCACGGACTAGTCCATTTATTGGACTTGGCAAAGAAACAGAAACGCGAGGACAATGCACACCGGTCAATCAGTCAACTGTCTCCAGCTGAAGGCTTCTGTGAGTACACTGTACCAGTGCTTCAATTCCAAAATTTTAGGTGCCGGTACGCACCCTGCACTACCGACACCCGACCGTAAACATTAATAAGTTTCGATTTTTGGAAACGTGCGATAAAATTTACGACGAGAAGTCATTTTTTTTATAAAATATTGTCCTGAAATTCACGTTCTTAAAACGTAATTTCTTACAATCAAAACAATAAAACCACAAGAGTTAACAAAAGCAAAAGCTGCTATCCCCAGTCCCCAAGGCAGTGTCACTTTGCTCCTTGGTTCTGTTTGATACGTATCTGCTTAAGTCGGTAGTCTTCGTGATTATGATGTCACGTTTTCAACTGCTGCTACCAGTCACAACCTTCAAACAGTTCAGACAACATTCTTTATTTCTCCTTGACACACATAAAACGAGACGTCGGCATACTACTAGATCCCTGAGGTTGCTGGCAGTCATAAACAAAACGCGTTATGTACCGATCACAACTTTGGATCGAAGCTCATCTTACCTCTTGTACACACACACACTACACACACACACACACACACACACACACACAATCCTCGCCCCACTCCTCTGCCCGCCGCTTCACGTTGGTCATCCATCGTCACGCTCACTAGTGCCGGCGTAGTAGCAAATTATAGTTATTTGCCGATTTAATACACATCTACCGTTTTAAACTTCCGGTGCCGACTTGGTCCAGAAAGTTAACTTCCCTGGAAGGTGGAGGAACGCCTTACGATATACACCAACGAAGAGAAGGTAGAAGAAATGCAACTCATCTATGGAGATTACAAGTTAGCGGAACAGTAATTGCAATAATATGTTTTTATTTACAGTACGAAAATTCGTGTAATGCCAACATCAGCAAGTCCCCCCAAGTACCTACACTACGTGCTAGCAGCAAAAAAAAAAAAGTCAGTTTTGGTTACGTTTTTTGCAACGTCATGCTTACGTACAAGGTGACAATTATTGAACTACATGAAAAAATCGTAAATTTGTTACAAACTGCGGCCTGCACACACTTTATTCGGCATGTAAACGTCACTACAGACATTGGGGTTTAGGTTAGGACGTATTCGATATGCCTGCCATAATTGGCGATGATGTGGCGCAGACGAATAACAAAATTCTGCATGACCCGCTGAAATGTCGGAACATCGATACTGTCGATGACCTCCAGAATGGCTGTTTTTAGCTCAGCGATGATTTTGAGGTTACTGCTGTACACATTGTCTTTAATATAGCCCCACAAAAAGGAGTCACATGTGTTCTTATCCGGAGAATATGGCGGCGAATCGACGTCTATGCCAGTGGCCTCTGGGTAGCCCAGAGCCTGATTGCTGTCCACAAAGTGCTGCTCCAGGACATTAACTACTCTCGTGCTTCAATAGGGTTGACCTACGTTTTCCATGAACCACATCTTGTCGAAATCAGGGTCACTTAGGATAATGGGGATGAAATCATCTTCCAAAAACTTTACGTGCAGTTCGGTAGTCACCGACCCCATCAAGGAATATCACACAGATTATTCCATGACTGAACTTTGCACACAACACAGCCACCCGTTGAGGGTGAAGAGACTTCTAGCTCGTGAAATGCACATTCTCAGTACCCCAACTGCCCCAATTATGCTTATTGACAGACCCATCCAAATGAAGTGTGCTTCGTCGCTGAACGAGACCATGCCCTTGCGCGTACTAATTCCCAACATGCCTCGCGGCCAACAGTGCAGTTTGAACGCCCTAATTCAAACAGTTCAGAAGTTATGACGATTTTATTTCATATAGTTCAATAATTTTCACCCTGTAAATGGTACGCAGCGATACTTTTGTGAAAAGACCTTGAGGAAAGGAAGTGGATAACCGACCAAAAATTCAGGATGCCGTTTAAAAATAACGTATCGCAATACACATTCGAACGAATAGCGACCCTGCTCGCAACGCGCTGAGGGAGTAATGCGCTGGTGGAAACTCTGCGTTAAAGAATATTAGAAGGCTCTGAGCCCACATCACTGGAGTAATATCACAGCTACGTCGTTATGGAGTGCCTGGACTCGAAAGATACCTGACGAGACTTATCAGAGGCGCAGTGTCGTGCGAAAGCATGACATTTCCGTTTTAATTTGATTTTTGTCTCCAGGGGACGAGCAACAGTTGGTTAAAGACGCCTCCCCTGAAATGGATTTTGTAACCTGCTTTCTACGCTAACCTAGTCACCAATGAGCACACATAAATTAGTGGCTCAGTGGACTAGCACTACAGCAATCCCAGTTAATTTTACCTGACAGTTAATTCGAATAATAGTTTCGTAAAATCTAACTTTATTCGTCAGTTAGTTAACTAATGGAAACGGACAGCACCAGTACGCAGTGCTTTAGATTTAGTTCACGATCCCATCAGTCATTCTGACTGAGATTTTTCACATTCTCTGCACCACATCAGGTTGGCACAGTTGTCAAGAGTTGCTAAAGGAACCAACATATCCAGTCTATATTTCCACAGTTACCTTGTCACCTGTTTAAAATTATGCAGGAAGAGAAAAGTTCATTCCGCAGGTGATTGAGAGGTAATTTGTAAATCCGTGTGAAAGGAATGATAGCGCTACGGACACCCCTCTACAGCTGTGATTCCACATACGCATCAATAACGCTACGTTATGTTCCATTTGTCGAGCTGGTTGTACGTGCGTACAGAGCGACGGGGTTTAACGGAAGCAGTGCAGCGTTGTGGGGACGGCGGCAGCGGCTGTCGCTGCGCTTTGTCGGCGCTCTGGAGCAACGCCTTCTAGATGTCTCGAGGCCGCCCAGTGCCGCCTTGCTTGGCGCCTGACCCTCGCCGGCAAGGATACAGCACGCCGCGCCGTCCCGAGAAACAGCTAAGCCCGCCCAGTCCGTCGGCTCCACGAGTCGCGTACAGTGCCTGCCGGAGCCATGAATACCGAAGCTACGTGCACACGTGCAAGGGTCTTATTGTCCGTGTATATATATGTTGTAGTTGTTGTTGTCTTCAGTCCTGAGACTGGTTTGCTGCAGCTCTCCATGCTACTCTATCCTGTGCAAGCTTCTTCATCTCCCAGTACTTACTGCGTCCTACATCCTCCTGAATCTGCTTAGTGTCTTCATATCTTGGTCTCCCTCTACGATTTTTACCCTCCACGCTGCCCTCCAATGCTAAATTTGTGATCCCCTGATGCCTCAGAACATGTCCTACCAACCAATCCCTTCTTCTTGTCAAGTTGTGCCATAAACTTCTCACCAGTTCTATTCAATACCTCCTCATTAGTTATGTGATCTACCCAGCTAATCATCAGCATTCTTCTGTAGCACCACATTTCGAAAGCTTCTATTCTCTTCTTGTCCAAACTATTTATCGTCCATGTTTCACTTCCATACATGGCTACACTCCATACAAATACTTTCAGAAACGACTTCCTGACACTTAAATCTATACTCGATGTTAACAAATTTCTCCTCTTCAGAAACGCTTTCCTTGCCATTGCCAGTTTACATTTTATATCCTCTCTACTTCGACCATCATCAGTTATTATGCTCCCCAAATACCAAAACTCCTTTACTACTTTAAGTGTCTCATTTCCTAATCTAATTCCCTCCGCATCACCCCACTTAATGCGACTACTTTCCATTATCCTCGTTTTGCTTTTGTTGATGTTCATCTTATATCCTCCTTTCAAGACACTGTCCATTCCGTTCAAGTGCTCTTCCAAGTCCTTTGCTGTCTCTGACAGTATTACAATGTCATCGGCGAATCTCAAAGTTTTTTATTTCTTCTCCATGGATTTTAATCGGAATTTTTCTTTTGTTTCCTTTACTGCCTGCTCAATATACAGATTGAATAACATCGGGGAGAGACTACAACCCTGTCTCACTCCCTTCGCAACCACTGCTTCCCTTTCGTGCCCCTCGACTCTTATAACTGCCATCTGGTTTCTGTACAAAGTGTAAATAGCCTTTCGCTTCCTGTACTTTACCACTGCCACCTTTAGAATTTGAAAGAGAGTATTCCAGTCAACATTGTCAAAAGCTTTCTCTAAATCTACAAATGCTAGAAACGTAGGTTTGCCTTTCCTTAATCTTTCTTCTAAGATAAGTCGTAAGGTCAGTATTGCCTCACGTGTTCCAACATATATATATATATATATATATATATATATATATATATATATATATATATATATATATTGCAACACGTGAGGCAATATATATATATATATATATATATATATATATATATATATATATATACGTCAATATGCCTCTTGAAACTTCCTGGCAGATTAAAACTGTGTGCCGGACGGTGACTCGAATTCGGGACCTTTGCCTTTCGCTGGCAAGTGCTCTACCATCTGAGCTAACCAAGCACGAAAACGCCACGTCCTCACAGCTTCACTTCTGCCAGTACCTCGTCTCCTGCCTTCCAAACTTTACAGAAGCTCTCCTGCGAACCTTGCAGAACTAGCACTCCTGAAAGAAAGGAGGATGTTTCATATCAGCACACACTCCGCTCCAGAGCCAAAATCTCATTCTGGAAAGATGCCTCTTGCTTACTTCTTCTCCGACTGACGGTCATTCTTTTGGTGTAGCGTGGGAACACGTTCAGCTAGGGCATCGATTCTGGTATCATTGTGAAGAGCTTGCGAAGCACGCACTACTGGGACCCAAAGTGAGACAAAACTACTAACTCGAATATACGTGAGAATCGATATTATATTGAAAATTACGAAATAATGAAACATGTCGTCTCACATAAGTCGTAAATACTGTCCAGTGAGTCGAGTGCTTAAACGCTGCGCCACCTCGGTGGTTTTCGCTTTGGTAATCGCCGACCCGCCATGAGAGAGAAGTTTCCTAGAAGCAAGACGTCTGAAACTGAGGAAGGGGAGCAGAGAGCAAGCTTTGGAGGACGCTGGGCTTTCTTAACGGTGTCCTACAGCTACCTCGACGCAAATTACTGTCTCTGATACGAATTGTTCATGTTAATCAACTGCTTCTACAAATGAAGATTTAATATTGATTCCGGGATGTTGTTTAACATCAGTAAGTTTTCTTTTCTCTTACTTCGCCGTTAATTGAATTTCTTACGTGTACTACTCCTATAGAGGGAATTTGTTCGCAATTTCTCATTTTCAACCGTTTAAAGCCACATAAAAATGACTTATCAAAATTAGAAGTTATTGACTTAGTTATTACATATAGAGAAATTAAGATTATCGTCTTCAAATTTGGCGAAAAGTCACTTTGAAAGGCAAAACAATTTCTGTTGTAATATTCATAATTCCTGTAAGGTAGTAGCGAAAAAGTCAGCAATATTAGTCACAGATGCATTTAGTTCGAGAAATACCGGGTAAATTGAGACCTTAATACAGATAACACCCTTAAAGACAGAAACCATATAGCTCGTATCTCTTTGAAAACGAGAACAATCACAGTCATTTACTTCACCGAAACCGATACTGTTCTATTGCAGAGATATATGTGAGGGAAAAGCAAACTTGTCACGCAGGAATGGAACTCAGAAAATAACATAACCTCACTTACAACAACTTTTTTGTGGTACTATAACCAGTTGCATTTCGTAACTTTTCTGTGTGCGACGTTCAGTTCTCTTTGTTCTGTGAATAACCTATGAGACAGTTGAAGAAAGAGACCACCGGGATTATGAAACTATTACCGGAGTGTCAAGTGCAACAGCATCCATTGTGCAGCACTGGTTCTGTTCTCCTGACTTCACAACTACCACCACCAGCTAAGGCTTCGGCGTCGTTTGTCCAGCAGCAAGGAACACTAAGAAAGGAAGAATGAGGAATGCCATGAAACCTTCGCGTCACGGAGAGCGTTTACACAAGCGTCTTCTTCAATAACAGGCTGCGGCGACGGTTGTGAAAGAGACTTTCCTCGTTAATGGCTATCAGCCAGCGAAACCTTGGGGTCCTCACGTCGCTTTGTTTCAATTTCCGTTCACTCGTTCTAGAAACAAAAAGCATTGTGAGAGAGCAGGGGTGTGGATGGAGGTAAAACCTCGAATACAGCCGCAACTGTTGTCGGGCCGTTCAGCACTGTAGGCAAATGTGCAACTATAACAATTTGCCCCTGCAACAAACGCAAATAAAGATCCTGTGGTCAGAATAAAATCAGTCCGGGAAATAGTAATAGTTGTGACACGAAATAAGCTACCCTGGCTAGTGAACAGGATAACTGCTGTTCACTGAACATGGCCACCGATGACATCAGGCAGGGATATATGCAGTTTATCGGTGTGTGAGACAGCTGCTCCAGTGTGCGAGTATCCGCCGTGTACACCCGACACTTGAACTTGGCCCGCAGGGAGACACAATAGGTGAAGGCGTGTGGTGTTGCTCCATCTCACTTAAAATGTTCATACAGTCGTCAGTTTATCCACAAACGGATTAAACAGATTCCGGGACGTACAAAACTCGAGAGTTTCTTGCAAACATAGCACAGGTCATTCTCAACGTAGAGAAATCTTCAGACGTAAAAGTAACGTCGAGCGTACCCCAAGGGAGTGTTATTGGGCCATTACTTTTCACAAAATATAAAAATTGACCTAGTGGATAACGTCCGAAGTTCCATGTTGCTTTTCGCGGATGATGCTGTTGTCTACAGAGAAGTCGCAGAGCTAGGAAATTGTAGCGAAAAGCAGGAAGACCAGCACAGGATCGACGTTTGGTGCAGAAATTGGCAACTGATCTTCAACACAAACAAATGTAACGTATTGTAAGTACATAGACAGGAAGATCCATTATTGAACAACTGGACGATTGTAGAAAGATCACTGGAAGTATTCGCATCCATTAAATGTCTAGGAGTACAGGTATGGAGAGATTTAAACTAGAACAACCACATAAAATTAATAGCACGTAAGGGAGATGACACACTAAGATTCATCGGAAGGAACCGCAATAAATGTAGACCACCAACAAAGGGCGTTCGTTCGACCAGTAGTCGAATACTGCTCGTCAGCCTTGGATTGATACCAGATAGAATTAATAGGGAAGATAGAAAAGATCGAGAGAAGACGAACGGGTTTCGTTGCAGGTTGATTTAATAGGTACGAAAGCGTCGCGAAAATGCTCAGCCAATTCCCGTAGCAAATGCTGCAATACAGGCGTTCTGAATCGTGGTACGGTTTACTGTTGAAGTTCCGATAGCGTAAGCTCCTAGCAGAGTCAACCAGTGTTGCCTCCTCCTACGTATTTTTAGTAAAAGACCGTGAAAGTAAAATAAGGTAGTTTCGAGTTCACACAGAGGCTTACCTAAGATCGCTTTTATCACAAATCATTAGCGACTGTAACAAAAAATTGTCGAAATGACAGTGGTCCACTAAATACCCTCCGCTACCTTCCGTAAGGTGGCTTATGGAGTATAGATGTAGCTGTATGTCGATGCAGAAACAGTTTCATTTTGACCTTCAGAATACATATAAAGGCCTACAGAGGACGCTAAACATGGGCAGTAGCGACCGAGCGAGGTGGCGCAGTGGTTAGCACACTGGACCCGCATTCGGGAGGACGACGGTTAAATCCCGCGTCCGGCCATCCTGATTTAGGTTTTCTGCGATTTCCCTAAATCGCGTCGATCAAATGCCGGGGTGGTTCCTTTGAAAGGGCACGGCCGGCTTCCATCCTCATCCTGCCCTAATCCGATGGGACTGATGACCTCGCCGTTTGGCCTCTTCTCCCGAATCAACCAACCACGTGCAGTAGCATTGCGCCTCGAGATGTACAGGGTGTCCCAGAAACGTTGCGTCAAACTTCTAGGGGTTGTAGAGGATATCTTGAACAACAAGCCGGAAACGTCATTCAACGCGCTACAGACCGTCGTAGTTACAGGAGCCGGCGCCTGCAATTAGGCAACACCTTCGGCAGCAATTGTGACTTTGCACGCTGAAGGACTGTAGGAGGAACTTCTCGCAATGTTGTTTGTTACTTAGTGATGGCGACTGATGCTACAATCGCCTATGAAGAAAATGGAGGTAGCTGCTTCGTAGAAAGACCTTGTCTCCTGTGAATGGATTGGCCTGTTTCCTTGGTGGATGACAGTTTCGGACACGGGCGTCCACTTGCAGCTTATTTTCTTCTGTGTACCGAAAACCATTGGAGATGTAAAGGTTCCCGGGAGAAAAATAAACAGTAGATGGAAACTCGCGTCGAAAATCGTCATCCACCGAGCCAGCGGGGCATCGGATTCGTAGGAGACAAGGCATTTCTACGCAGCACGTTCCTCCATCTTCTCCACTGGCGATCGTGGCAATCAGTCGTGATCACTGAATAACAGACATCAGTGCGAGACTTTCCGTCTACGATCTGTCAGCGAACAAAGTGACTTGTGCCGCCGAAGGGTGGTATGGTTGCGCCTATAACTTCGACACACTGTAGCGTCGTTAGATGACGATTCCGGACACAGGTTCCTATCCTCGATTTGTTCACAAGAAACCCCTACAAACCGTCGAAGTTTGTCGCACATTTCTACATCTACATATATACTCCGCAATCCACCCAACGGTGTGCGGCGGAGGGCACTTTATGTGCCACTGTCATTACCTCCCTTTCCTGTTCAGTCGCGTATGGTTCGCGGGAAGAACGACTGCCGGAAAGCCTCCGTGCGCGCTCGAATCTCTCTCATTTTACATTCGTTATCTCCTCGGGAGGTATAAGAAGGGGGAAGCAATATATTCGATACCTCATCCAGAAACGCACCCTCTCGAAACCTGGACAGCAAGCTACACCGAGATGCAGAGCGCCTCTCTTGCAGTCTGCCACTCGAGTTTGCTAAACGTCTCCGTAACGCCATCACGCTTACCAAATAACCCTGTGACGAAACGCGCTGCTCTTATTTGGATCTTGTCTATCTCCTCTGACAACCCGACCTGGTACGGATCCCACACTGATGAGCAATACTCAAGTATAGGTCGAACGAGTGTTTTGTAAGCCACCTCCTTTGTTGATGGACTACATTTTCTAAGGACTCTCCCAATGAATCTCAACCTGGCACCCGCCTTACCAACAATTAATTTTATATGATCATTCCACTTCAAATCGTTCCGTACGCATACTCCCAGATATTTTACAGAAGTAACTGCTACCAGTGTTTGTTCCGCTATCATATAATCATACAATAAAGGATCCTTCTTTCTATGTATTCGCAATACATTACATTTGTCTATGTTGAGGGTCAGTTGCCACTCCCGCACCAAGTGCCTATCCGCTGCAGATCTTCCTACATTTCGCTGCAATTTTCTAATGAGGCAACTTCTCTGTATACTACAGCATCATCCGCGAAAAGCCGCATGGAACACCCTGTAGATACTAGCGGTTCCTCGAGTTAGGGCGTTTTCAGACGCGTCGTTCGTAGATTAGAAGCATTGGCCAAATTTTGACTTGTCAGTATCGCATGTAGCCTAGCGGACTTTTAATACTATGTGGAAAAAAATGTTCTCCACAAAACACACCGCATTCGCTTTCGCTGGCGCAGCGTGTCTGAGCAATCTCTCTACTGTCTCTAGTAGAATATGTGACAAGGGTTCGCCTGTTCGTCGAGTGTGCGCGGGCTACGTGTTACTAACGTCCTACAAAATTCACACAGAGTTTTTGCAGGGAAGTCTAAAACTCGTCAGTAGGTTACCCTCTCGGAAGTGAGTGACGGTGTGGTAGCCGGTCAGAATCATGCGCGGTATGCCTTGCCGTCACGCCCCGTGAGTCACGGCTGTGAGCCGCCACTGCGTTCCGGAACTGGCCCCACCAGCTGGGAGCGGCGCAAAAAGAGAAACGGCCTGCCAGCCACTCACGGCTGCTGACTGCCTGAGCAAACACAGACCTCACCTCAGTGCTAGGCTGTCCACTCTCCGTCCTCCACCATCTTCTCGTTCTGCGCCACCGATTCACTGTGCGCTTGCTTTCGTTTTTGGGTTTATGACAGGAACTTTTATTGTCTTCTGTAGCCTAGTCCATTTTGAGTGACATACAACAGTTCTGGCAACACAAGCATGGTTACTCATAAGTAGATTTTGGGTTTCAGAAGATGACTGAGCGAAAATTACAAAATGTAAAGAAAATAGACACAAATCAGTGGACACTGCACTTCTCCAAGTTTTTAACTCACGTTAGAGATATGGTCAGCATTTGTAACGCGGTGTACGTCGATGTGTGCGAGAAATTATCGCATTCGCTGATGCCAACTGCCCGGAAAGACGCGACAACAACCAGCTTTGAAATTTTTTTCACTCGGTTGCCTACCTGCAGGCGCGAAGAAATTTGACGCGGCGTTGTGGAACAGATGAGTCATCTACGAGGGTTACTCGGAAAGTAAGACCAGATAGGTCGCAGAGTGGAAACGACGTTGATAATCCGATGAAGCCTTGCACATATGTGTTGGGCAGTGTCTCTACTTCGCCTGTCGGTCGCGTCACGTCGCTCTTTTCGGTTCTGAGCAAACAATGAGCACGTAAAGTTGCTTAAAATGATAGTGTCTCCCACAACGTGTGGGTGCCCGCTGCGGGGTTTCGCCTGATTCCATGCAACCCAACATAACTTACCTGTCATGCATTTTCTTCTTCAATGCAATTCTCGGCCGCACACTGCAGGTCAATGAGAACGCTCTGCCGCATTTTCGATTGAAAAGTGTTTTTTCACCCACCGTACACATCCCGGATTTTGCTCCCTCTGAAATTCACCTCTGCTCACATGAACTGATAGCTATGAGGACAACATTCTAGCACAGACACGAACTGCAGATCAGAGTAGAGAAGTGGTGGAAAGCACAGGCGGCTGCATTCTATGACGAGGGTGTTAGAAAGTTGGTACAACGCAACGATAACTGTCTAAGTCGGAGCGGCGACTATGTAGAGGAGTACCTGGAAGATGTAGTAAACTGTTGCAAATAAAACATTTTTGATTTTCACTGTGATTTCTCAGATCTTACTTTCCGAGTAGCCCTCGTGGGTGTTCTGACACGCCTGGTCGCTTGTGCAACTGGGCCACTTCGCTATTTGCAATCAATACTTGGAGAAATGCTCTGATATGTGTCAGTTTCATATATGTCTTGCCGTTTTCGCAAAGTTGTCTTCTGAAAACCCAGGGGTAGTTCGAATGACGCTGTATGTGGATGCGCTCCTCTGTAAAGTAAAATACTCTGACCGGGCTTCGAGCACATATACCACCGATCGCTCTACCTTTTAGCAGTGAACGTCATCTTACATGGGTACCTGTGAAGATATCTTCCGTGGTCTGATTGCTTACTTTTCACAGCGACACCATATATCAGATGATTCTAGTGCCTGAATGAAATTCTCACCTTTTCGTTTTTTTGTGTATTTATTTATTTTTTAATTTGCCTCATTAGATTTATGTCTCAAGCTTTCGACCCTTTCCTCCGTCTTAATAGTCGCGAACACACTCTCATAACTGAGAAGAGTGCTGATCGGAAACGAAATCTCCGTTGCTCTCACCAATAGATCTAACAGTTTTCAAAGGGGCTTTGAACGACGACAGAAAATTTCTGCTTGGCTTGTGGGAGCCATTGTTCTAGTCAGCTCTGACAACCTGTCGTACGTTGCAAACTTAGAATTCCAGTGACTGAAGGAGTTCGAGCCTGCAGTACTTTCAACAGTGGCGAAACACACTTCCCAATTTGAGACAGGACAGCAAGATTGTGAGTTAGTAATTGTTCATAGTTTGCGGGCCTCCATAGCTGACCCCACTAATGCACACTCTAGACGAAATAAATATAGAGTAGATATTAGACTGTAACCTTCATTCCTTTTTTTTTCCCTTGAAGAAGCCGATTTGAACCGTTGTTTTGGGGAAACAAATTTAGCAAGAGAAAGACAGATGAAGGCGTACAGTTCTTATCAAGACTTTGAACCATTGTCGTGGGTTCATTCCGAAAACTCTAGGCGCGTCTTACTAAGTGACGGAATGTGACACTGTTGAAATTGATACGCCTTTCGGATCGAAGCTGGAAGCTCCGCACGTACCGAGTTTCACCACCTGCCTTCGTTTGGGTTTTCTTCATCATAGCTAATAACACAAGCACAATAGTATTTAGCAAAATCTAACCCATCCAACAATGACGCCCCGTAATTCAGCACTTCAGTAAACGAAACTGGATGGCATGTTGATCAGCTTTAGGTTACCACTTCGTGTTTCGACCACTGTTCTTGACCGACAATCTCGCTAACAAAAGTAGCGCCGCATCTAAAGTTCATGTGTTGTAGCTGTTCACATAAAGCATCCACGAGTTCTGATATTACGCAGGGAACCAAGTCACTGGACTTGTACTCTAAATTTGGTGTCATTAAATCAACTGTTTTGTTCATAAAATAACTTTTTCTGCTACCAGTCACGAATTTCTTTTTGTTCATATTTTGCACGAACGTTTCGGAAAATGGTTCCCATTTTCAAGTAGATTTTTCGTATGCTGTGTCATATGTTCGTGATGTTTTCGATGGGGCACAGCACAAGAAAAATGCACTTGAAAATGAGGATCTGTTCCGGAAACACGCCGAGCAAATTTCAAACAAAAGAAAAATCGTGACTACTGTCAGAAAAAGGTATTTTATGAATAAACACATTGTATTAACAGTCGCAAGATTTCACCAGGTGTTACTAATGGATAAAGTAAAAAGGTCCTTAAATCGAAAAAAGGAGCTACTGCGAAGGCCAATTTCCTTCTCCATCCGTGTCCAATCCGACCTTCAGCTCCGTCTCCAATCACCCCGTTGGCGACGGGACGTTAAATCCCGATCTAGTACATCGCATTACACAAGCACTGCAGGAGCTTTCCCGCTTAAATAAGACGGCCGTCATGTTACGGGTGAAAGCGCTAGCGGAATAAAGGGACATGAAAAAGTAGATACTCTGGGCAAGAAATCTGTGTACACTGGTTCAGTGAAATATGATAAAGTTCTTCTTCAAACCTTAATGATTATAATCATGGCCCGATGGAATGAAAACCTCCAACAAGCTTGCGAAATGAAAAGGAGGCACTACGCCACAGTGGTACCTAATCTTCCATTACGTCTTTGGTACCAAAATTGCAGATACACCAGAAACTTTACAGTGGCAATGACATGAATTTGAATTAATCACGGGAGACTCCGGCAACATCTCTACCGCTTCAACATGATCACATCTTCTCCGCGTGAATGCGGCATTGGGGAAGATGTTAATGACATTATCAGTATCAAGACACTACGAAACTAATACAGCTTCTGATGACCTCTGGAAATGCTTTACCAACAAATACTAAAACTCTTTTAGCGCCAGAAGACCCTAATAGTGTATAAGCTCATGTAAGACTTTATAACAGAGGGTTAAACAACAATGTAGGAAGAAGGAACTTTTTGTATTATAACATAAATGTTATGAATATTTCTCCCTATGTAGGTCCACATTCTCCAACAATTTTGTGAAAGAAAACATTGTTCATTTTATTTAGGCTGTGGAATAGTATTCTTTATTCGCTGAGCGAGTGGCCACTTTCGACTCAAATTGTGAGCCACTTTCAAGCACTTATACCCAATCATTACACAGTATCGTGTAATATGAGGCTAATTTTAATATGGGGCTAATTTCAGCCTCAGTCTGTATGTGAAAGTCTCATGATTTACGGATGAGGTGAGGTGGTTATTTGTTTCTAAGACGATGTTTTCGATCTCTGATTGCAATACAGATGTGTTAGTCATGTACGGATGAAAATATGAAATGGTTTTTTTCAACTGCATCCCACAACACTTTGGGCATATTGCGTAATACTTATCTATGTGTGGTTGAAACTGATTTACAATTGTAGTCGAAATTGGCCAATAGCTCACAACAAATAAACGATATACTGTATCTGTGCAGCGTACTACAATGTTTTCTCTCATAAATGTGTTAATTCGCTTAGATCATTAACTTAAGATCAGTTTAAATGGATGCAACAGGTAATTGTTCTTTAGGGTGTGAGTCTGGCTGTATGGGTGATACCTAAATGCTATTAAAATATGTAAAAAAAAATGTAGCTCCCCTGCTCTCCAGTTGACAACACATAGGGTTGGTGCATAAGTTCGTAGCGTTTCTCCGTAAGCTTAATAAACACGACAGATACACATAACAGAGAATTTGCTCATCAATACTATATTCTCCTTCACTATTTACAACAGTCTGCCAACGCTGGGGTGATTTTTCGATTCCATGACTGTAGGAATCACGTGGTTATGAGGCGAAGAACTTGTCGAGCCATGTTCGGAGCGCTTTTACGTTCTGAAAGCAAGTTGCTTGAAGGTTGTTAGGTAGCGTATGAGAAAGGTGAAAATTGAGGGCGCAAGATTAGGCGAATCAGGTGGGTGCGGGATGACTTCCCAACCCAACTCCTGTATAGTGCCTTTTGTCTGTCTAGCAGAATGCGGGTGTGCGTTATCGTGGAGTAGCGTAACTTTACGCAATCTTCCTGGTCGTTGTTCTTGGACTGCGCCTGCAAGACGTCTCAGTTGTTGAGAATACATGTCAACAGTGATGGTAACATCTCGGGGAAACAATTCGCAGTACTCCACGCCGTCACTGTTCCACCAGAAGCATAACATTATGTTTTGTGGATGTATGCGGATCTATGTAGGGGGAGTTGCTGCTTTGTTTGGGCTCAACCGTTCCTTTCTTCTCCTAATGTAAGGATAAAGACACCATTTCTCGTAACCAGTAACGATACAGGATAGGAATGGTCATTGTACAAGCAGAGATGCATATATGGATGACCCCTGATTTTTGTGACTTTGGCTTAGAGCTCTCGGTATCCGTAAGCCCGAGTTTTGAATCTTCCCCATTGCATGCTTTAAAATGGAGTGCCAAGTGGAATGATCATAGTTGATGACATTTGCCAGTTCTCTAATACAGTAACGTGGGTCATCGTGGATTAATGCATTTAAATGATCTTCATCAAACTACGAAGCTCTCTCCGAAAGTGGAGAGTCACTAACGTCAAAACGATTCTCCTTAAAACGAAAAAAACAATTTTCTTGCCGTGCTCTATCCAGTGCCATTATCCTCATAGAAAGCTCAAATGTTTCTGGCTGCTTACGTTGCTGTCACCCCTCTATTGAACTCAAACGGAAGAATATGTCAGAAATGTTCCAATTTCTGCACTTGGCACTCCATTTTAAAGCATCCACAGCTCCAATCACTATCCCTAAATGCCAAAAGACGATATGTAAACTCAAACAGCAGCAGTGAGCTACAAATTAAAAATGGAATGATAGCAACCGGAATGACAACATGCAAAACAAAAACGCTACGAGGTTAGACATGAACCTAACAGTACTTCCGTTCACTAGCGTACATGAGACTCGGATTCAACATTTAACAACTGTTAACAGCGGAGGTTGCCTCATTCCTCCAGATCACTCACAGAACAGGCGCGTAGTTACCTCTGACACAATAGAGTTTCCACATCGCTGAAAATCATTTGCGACGACCTGGCGTTACTTGAATGGTGGCAAAGGAGTGCCACGAGGCTGGGGGACGGCTTCCTGTCACCGTTTTTCTCGCTAATCCATTGTGTGTGGGCCTGGAATGGCGAGCAGAAGGGGACAGAGAGAAAGCAGCAAAAACACGGGAGTGCGGCACGCAGTCCAGCGCAGAGCGAGCCGCGGCGCGGCCTCAAAAGGCGGCCCAAGGCCGGCTAACGGAGAAGCCTCGCCGCCTGCCGGTAGGTATGTGGCTGGCTGCGGAGGCGAGGCGAACCGCCGGCACACGGACACATCCCGCCCTGTCGCAGGCTCTGGCCGGCCGGCTGATGCTCTGTTTATGACGTGTGCTTCTGCAGCCCGGACTTCCCTCTAAACGCTTGAAAATACACTACTGGCCATTAAAATTGCTACTGACGCGAAATTTAACCGACAGGAAGAGTATGCTGTCATATGCAAATGATTAGCTTTTCAGAGCATTCACACAAGGTTGGCGCCGGTGGCGACGCCTACAACGTGCTGACATGAGGAAAGTTTCCAACCGATTTCTCATACACAAACAGCAGTTGTCCGGCGTTGCCTGGTGAAACGTTGTTGTGATGCCTCGTATAAGGAGGGGAAATGCGTACCATCACGTTTCCGACTTTGATAAACGTCGAATTGTAGCCTATCGCGATTGCGGTTTATCGTATCACGACAATGCTGCTCGCGTTGGTCGAGATCCAATGACTGTTAGCAGAATATGGAATCGGTGGGTTCAGGAGGGTAATACGGAACGCCGTGCTGGATCCCAACGGCCTCGTACCACTAGCAGTCGAGATGACAGGCATCTTATCCTCATGGCTGTAACAGATCGTGCAGCCACGTCTCGATCCCTGAGTCAACAGATGGGGACGTTTACAAGACAACAACCATCTGCACGAACAGTTCGACGACGTTTGCAGCAGCATGCACTATCAGCTCGGAGACTATGGCTGGGGTTACCCTTGACGCTGCATCACAAACAGGAGCGCCTGCGATGGTGTACTCAACGACGAATCTGGGTGCACGAATGGCAAAACGTCATTTTTTCGGATGAATCCAGGTTCTGTTTACAGCATCATGATAGTCGCATCCGTTTTTGGCGACATCGCGGTGAACGCACATTGGAAGCGTGTATTCGTCATCGCCATACTGGCGTATCACCCGGCGTGATGGTATGGGGTGCCATTGGTTACACGTCTCGGTCACCTCTTGTTCGCATTGACGGCGCTTTGAACAGTGGACGTTACATTTCAGATGCGTTACGACCCCTGGCTCCACCCTTCATTCGATACCTGCGAAACCCTACAGTTCAGCAGGATAATGAACGACCGCATGTTGCAGTTCCCGTACGGGCCTTTCTGTATACAGAAAATGTTCGACCGCTGCCATGGCCAGCACGTTCTCCAGATCTCTCACCAATTGAAAACGTCTGGCTCGTCACATTACGCCAGTCACTACTCTCGATGAACTGTGGTATCGTGTTGAAGCTGCATGGGCAGCTGTAGCTGTACACGCCATCCAAGCTCTGTTTGACTCAATGCCCAGGCGTATGAAGGCCGTTATTACGGCCAGAGGTCGTTGTTCTGGGTACTGATTTTTCAGGATGTATGCACCCAAATTGCGTGAAAATGTAATCACATGTCAGTTCTAGTATAATATATTTGTCCAATGAATACTCGTTTATCATCAGCATTTCTTCTTGGTGTAGCAATTTTAATGGCCAGTAGTGTACCTGAGACTCGCCGCCCCCCCCCCCCCCTCCCCATGTACACTGCCTGCCCAAAAGTAGCGGGACACCGTTGTGTGATGCGAATTGGCCACTAGATCTCATGAGTGATGGACCTGCCAGTGTCAAAGGTGGGGGGGATTGTGTTATTAGTAGAGAAGCAGTGACAGCTGAATGGATCGATCAGGAGAGCTCAGTTACCTCCACCGTAGACTATATCATTGCGTATCACCTGAGTAACAAATCCATCAGCAACATTTCAACCTGTCTGAAGCTGTCCAAGTCGATGTTCATGATGTGATTTTCAAGAGGAAACGCGAAACAATTACCGCAGCTAAATCACCCCCTCTACTGAAGGACAGGTATCGTCGAGCATTGCAGAGGATGTTTGTGTCTGTGCCAAAATCACCTGAAGTCGACAGAATGAACCACTCGTGAGTTCCAAACTGCTACCAGCAGTCCAGCCAGCTAGCGCAATGGCACTGCGTAAGGAGATAAAAAGAATTGGGTACAATGGTCGAGCAGATCGACATACTCCACACATTTCTGTAGTCAATACTGAGCCATGCTTGAGGTGGTGAAAAGAGCGACGCCAACAAACAGTGGACGACTGGAAACAAGTAATTCTGAATGATGAATTACGCTATACTCTGTGGCAATCCGATGGAATGGTTTTGGTTTGGTGAATGCCTGAGGACGTTACCTGCCATCAGCTGTAGCACCAAAAGTGAAATACGGAGAAGCCAACAGTGAAGTACGGAGGAACTGGTTGCGGAGTGGTCTCCTTACTGCGTTTAAGGAAACGGGAAATGCGGGACAGGAAACATTTGACAGCACTGTGTACCGCGTACAGTAAAGCAAGAGTTCGGAGATGATGACTGCTTGTATCAACATGACAATGCATGCTGCTACAAGAGGGCATCTGTTAGGCGATGGCAGGCGGACAGTAACATTCCTGAGGTCGGCTAGTCGACTCAGAGTCCCGACATGAACCCAACGGGAAAACCTTTGGGATGAGTTAGAACGTCGATTTCGCCATAGAAGATGAAGGAACACTGGACGAACAGAAAAAAACAGAAGCCGAAGGGAGCACAGGACCTAAAGTGGACCGAAGAACGGAAGCACACGAATGAGAGATGTTTGGGCAGAACGTAAAGATAAAACAACAGGGAAATGGACATGAAGTTTAGTCTAAATTCGCTCTTCAAGGCCATAACACAAGTTATTAATACAACACGATTTTAAATCGGGCTAAAAAAAGTATAAAATAATTTCTCCTAGCTCCATAAAGATTCCTAACGCCATCAGATAATCCTGAAAATTTGTGTTTGTGAATTTTTAGTATTTATGACAACAGTTGTAAGATTTGTAACGAAAAACGTTGGGCGCATGAAATACATAATTGATGCGTGAATAGTTCAACTCCAGACAATTACCTATTGCAAATGCCCCACGTTCTTCATAATAAAAGTTACAAATATTGGCATAATTATTAAAATTTCAGGATTGTCTGTATGTGGTTGGGAATCTGCATAGGGCTAGGGGAAATTATTTTATGCTTTTTTAGCCCGATTTTAAATCGTGTTATATTGATTTCTTTTGTTCAGATAAATTTGTACTTGAACGGACGGCCACTGGCAGCAGAACGCAGGCTCCAGACAGATCTGCCGCTGCCTTGACCTACGCGTGCACCCTGTGACTCGCACTGCCGCACGGCTCTCTGTCCACAGTGAAGACATGGGCCGCACACTCGTCGATCGTGCTGTCCAGACTCCACGTAACCGCCAGCGCTGGTGTCGCTCGCAGACCTTCAGCAACTGTTGCACACCAGCCACAGAGCGAGACCCAGTTATGGTGCCACGTCCGGTCACAGGTCTTGTCACTATCCAAAGACGTTACCAGTCACGACAGCAATCGAAGCACTGCCCTCGTGCTGCGACGGTTAGCGCCGTTCCCTAACGACGCCTCGTACCCTACTTGTGTTATTGTATTTTAGTGTAACCAAGCATTTAACATAAAATAACTCAAAACGCCCTGCTGTTAATCCCTGAGTGACCATCCGGTCTGCCGAACACTGTTGGCAAGCGGGGTGCACTCAGCCCCTGTGAGGCAAACTGAGGAGCTACTTGATTCAGAAGTAGCGGCTCCGGTCTCAGAAATTCACATAGGACCGGGAGGGCGGTGTGCTGTGACGCCTATGGGCTGAGGTACCATTTGGCCTTCTTGGCCTATTCGCGAGGAGTTAAGTTACTTAATCCCTGAGAATTTTACTTAAGGGTTGGATAAATCCATACAAATTGTAAAAATGGATGTACTTACATATGAATGTTCCACATCTCCTCCTAAACCACAAGACACATTTCAACCAAACTTGGTGCACATGTCAATTACCGCCCGGAAAGAACCACTGTTAGCTTAAGTACCATCCACACATCAAAAGGATGAGGTGGGGGTGAAAAATCAGCGGAGACCACGACATGAGAATCTCCATACTTCTGTTATCCAGATTTTGTGAATGCGCCCGGGGCACGATTCAAACCTGCGACCGTAGGGGTCACGCGGTTCCAGATTGTAGTGCCTAGAACCGCTCGGCCACCCCGGTCGGCTGAATGAGAGTGCTTAGAGACTTGCAACAAACTTTACACATAATTTTAAACCACTACGAAAAATTTTCTCGCTGACGACCCCCACCAAATGACGAAAGGAAAAAGGTTTGACGCTTACAATAGTATCTACTTGCTACTAACGGTATTCAGGATACATTTTGCAAACAGTATTCACATATACCACTGAATGTACCAGAAAAATTACATTGGATCATTGTACGACACTCAGTTCAGGAGATTTGACGTCATAATACTGATATGCGTGAGATATTTCCGCGTCATGCACATCGTCTTAATTTATTACTTCTTTACTACTAACTCTTTACTCACAACAGACAGTCTGCACATATACCACTGGACGCAACTGTAAAATTATGTCACGGTACAGCAAATAGTTCAGGAGATACGACGTCATAAACATTAAGCTGCATGAAAACGAAATTGAATGGCGAAATTCGCTAGACATATAGGTGAAATATGTGTACAAATACACTTGAAATGTGTGTAAAATGTATTTGACATGTGCGTATGCGAGCAGAGCCACGGGTGTAAAGCTTCTCCTAAAACTCTGGCACGATTTCAGTCAAATTTGGTACTGTAGGGGTAAGAATCACCAGCCTCCTATTGAGGTAAGTGTGGTAACATGGAGAAAGAAGGGAAGACGAGGAGCTGGACAGAGAGCGAGGGGGAATGGGGAGATAAAAGGAGAAGAAGGAAGATATGGACAGAGATAGTAGAGAGGGAAATGGGCGGAGAAAGGGGAGATAAGGAGATATACAGAGAAAGGAAAGAGGAAGAGATGAACTAGGAGAGGGGAGGAGGAGTGTATGTGAAGGAAGTGGACAGAGAGAAGGAGTGGTCGAGGAGGTGATGGACAAGGAATGGTGTGGGGTTGGGGGAGTGGATAGAGAGAGGAGAGATGGGCAAGGAAAGAGGGGGTGAGTAAAGAGAGTGGGAGAAGGGGGGAAGAGAGGAGGAGGGAGGAGATGGACAGAGAGAAGGGGCAAGAGGCGATGGACGGACAGAGGGTAAGGAGGAGATGGACAAAGACAAGAGGAGGAGATGGATTCATAGAAGACTGGAGTAAATAAATACCTGAACAACGCCGGGTTTCTCATCTAGTAGTGCTATAAACCTTCTACAATCAGGATTTTGAGCCGTCACATTGTATGAGGGTGTGTGGTAGGGATGTCTGCGATTATGTCTGTGATGTCATATGATACCTGCCAGCGCGCACACGTCCGTGCTTGTCAGCGGGAACAGGCGGAAGACAAGAGGCGGCGTGGGGAGGGCGGCAGTGCTGAACTGTGGAGGCCCCACGCCTCATAATGCGCCACTGTAGGACAAAGCTTTCGCTGGAGCGCTTGCGTAAGGTTGGCCCGTCCCCTTCCCCGGACCTGCGGCTTCCGTTGCACAAGGGGGCCGTTTAGCGGACGCGCCGCCCGTGGGACCGTCCCACGCGCCGCTGATTCGCGGAGGCGCGTCGGCGTTCCGTCATCCTATCCGCTCCGTCGTTGTCAGCATCTCGGGTCGAATAACTGCACTGTCCGATATACCTGACGTCTCACAAGGGGTTGGGGGGCGGGACCAACCATGACTGTCACCGACTTACAAGTTTTCGATGTAGTAATAGGGGGGTGTGGAGGTAGGGGGAGGAGGGGGGGGGGAGCTTGTGCACACTTAACAGAGACCCAGCTAGAGCTGAGGTCACTACTCCTCCGTTTTTGAGAAACAAAGATCGAGATCATAGGACATGGTACGTATGCTGCATGTCTGGCTATGTGTAAAAGCGAATCGTAATGACTTTGGAATTGTATTCGAATGTAGGCCTACGTTTAAGCTCGTCGAAATTGATGCGCCGTAGGTTCCGTCATTTCCTTGTTAATCTGAGTCACTTGCGTTTCCTGTCGCATATCGTAACCAGGGTCGACACAAGCACACAAGAAATTACCCCCCCCCCCCCTCTCCCCTCCCAGGAGACATCATCACGCTCATACCCTGTAACACTGCCACTAGCCTTTAATAATGGCCTGAGTGCTCCAAGGAAGAGGATCTACAAGTTTCTTGAGGAATGTCGTATCCAGCCGAAGCCACTCATTGAGGATCGGATTCTGTAGAGCTGCTAAATAATGGGGATGTTCATTGCAACTTTTCACCCTCTTTTTCAAAGAACCCCAGGCACTGTCTATGCGATTAAGATCGGAAGAGTTAGCTGGAAAATCTATGCGCTGTTGGTTTGTTCGATACATCGGGAAAGCATGCGTACTGCCCTATGAACACGGCTATTACACTGTCCAGTGCCGCGCGGGATTAGCCGAGATAAGGAAGACAGAATATGTTATATTTTGTTGTATTTAATGTTATTATAATATTTTTGTTTAACTAACAATCATTTGTATATGTCTAAATGGTACCTTGAAGAACTATATATACTGTTAGTTTGTTCAATAAAGATTATTGCACATAAAAGCGGTCTAAGGCCCTGCAGTGATGGACTGTGCGGCTGGTCCCGTCGGAGGTTCGAGTCCTCCATCGGGCATGGGTGTGTGTGTCTGTGCTTAGGATAATTTAGGTTAAGCAGTGTGTAAGCTTAAGGACTGATGACCTTAACAGTTAAGTCCCATAAGATTTCACACACATTAGAACATTTTGAACACTGTCCAGTCACATATAGTGACCACCTCTCAAAAGTGTGAATAACTATCTTTTTCACCGCGGATCGCTGTGGGACGTGCAGGACGAGAGTCAGTCAGGTTTTGGAAGGTACCGATAGAAATGTGGAGGCCTGCAAACTCCAAAGCCGTGGCCAGCTGTGCCATTGTCCTCGGTTGAGGATCGATGCCGCGAACAGCCCTATCGACGTGGTCGCACAGATTCTTGACTGGGTTTAAATCTGTGGAGTTTGGTCACCAGGATAATACGCTAAATTTATCCTGGTGTTCTTAGAACCATGGATATATACTACGAACTGTATCACACGTTGCATTCTCTTGCTGGTAGATGCCACCACACAGCGGGAAAACACACTGCATGTAGGGGTGGACATGGTCGCCAAGATAGATGTATACTTGTGTTGATCAATTGTGCCTTCCAGGATCATGAAATCAGCCACAGAATCCCATAACGCTCCCTGCTCCGGCCTGAACCCTTCCGACGACTGTTGAAGGGTGTTTTCCACCTGTCCGATGGAGCATAAAACGTGATTCATCTGAAAATTCCGCCTGTCAACACTCAGTGGACGTGCAATTGCGGTGCTGGCGTGTAAATTCCAGCCACCGTCGGCGATGAATAGCAGTTAGCATGGGGGCATGAACCAGGCCCCTGCTTGCGGAGGCCCATACGCAGTAACGTTTGCTGAGTCGTCGTTGAGAAGACACTGTTGGTAGCCCCTTGGTTTATCTAAGTGGCCAGCTGCTCAACAGCTGCACATCTATTCACCCGTACACATCTCCACAAGCGTCGGCCACCCCTGCCATCTATGTACCATAATGCACCACAGTTGCCTCGGCGCCTGTTTTGGATAGCGCCATTTTGCCATCCAAGGTATAGTTTAACCTCAGCATCACGCGAACGCTTCACAAACTTGGCAGTTTATGAAGTACGAGGTATGTCCACAAAGTAAGTTCCTTTTGGTTATATAAAACAAACGTGTACAGATACAGAAAAAATATGTATTGTACAAAAATCTACAACCGTTAAGCCCCTTTTCTACATAGCTTCCGAAATTTTGTAGGCACTTGTCACAGCGTGGCACAAGTTTTTGTATGCCTTCTTCACAGAAGGTTGCCGCTTGTATATTCAACCATGTGGTAACATGTTCTTTCAGCTCGTCATCATCGCTAAAGTGTTGACCATCAAGGACAGATTTTAGGTGTAAGAAAAGATGAAAGTAGCTAGGAGCGAGGTCCGGGCTGTACGGAGGATGATCAAAAGCGTCCCAGTGAAATTCCCGTAAGAGTTTTTTGGCCACATTCGCCCTGTGAGGTCGGGCAGTATCGTGGAAAAAAACAACACCTTTTGACAGTAATCCTCGGTGCTTGTTCCGTATTGGGCGGCGCAATTTCTAAATGGTCTGGCAATAACCATGTGCATTGATTGTATGGCCTCGTGGTAAGAAATCGGGCAGCAAAATGCCTTTTCTGTCCAAAAAAACGGTGCACATGGCTTTTCGAGGTTGTTTTGTTGCAGAGGTGTCGTACGATACCCAAGTTCCATCCCCCGTGACTATCCGAGAAAGAAAACCATAGCCTTCTTCATTGCAGCGTGTCAAAAACTGAAGTGCACTGCCCATCCGTTGGTTTTTGTGTTGTTCAGTAAGAATTTTGGGTGAGCAAAGTTTTCGAAATTGTAGTTTTTTCAGTAACAACTTCATGAGTTAGCGATCGTGAGATTTTCGGAACTTCCATAGCAAGGGCACTAAGTGTAAACTTAAGGTTGTGCTTAATCTTCTCTTCAATTGTGTGAACCAGTTCGTCAGTAACCACAGACTGGTGTCCACTTCGTTCTTATTCGTGCACTTGATCACGTCCTTCACTGAACGGTCTGACCCATCTTCTAACCATTGAATCACTCCTGGCATTTTGTCCTTAAACCTCGCAGATTTGCCGAAGAATTTCGAATTTCGTTTGGTTTAACTTTCTTTGCATTTAGAAAACGAATCACAGATCTGATTTCACACGCGGTGGCATTTTCAATTACGGCTGACGTTATAAAGAAGCACTACAAAGCACATGTCGGCAGCAGCGATCTGCAAAAGGCTCACATGTCTTCTCCTTGAGTCAGAGTAACTGCCGCCCATGCTCGGAGCTGCGATCGTAGCGCTGCCACGGATAGAAATAGAAACGGAACTCACTTTGTGGACGACCCTCGTGCTTCCAACCTTCGCCTGAAAGCCAATGGTTATGCCCATTTGGACGTCAAATAAATCGCTCCGTTTCCGCATTGTTTTTGGCATCCCCCTCCACTGTTAGTGCTGCCACCTGCAGTCTGTGAGTGGTTGTTACACGTTGGCGTCGAACATAAGCACGTTACTGTCGCTGGACCGCATAAATACTGACCAATTTTTTACTTGGACCAAAAAATCTTTTTGCGTATGTCGTGGTCACACTCCACGTACGAAACCATAGAAATTTCCTCTACTTACAGTTGAAACTAAGTTCATTGCCAATGAAATTATTTTCTGACGAGATGATACAGCACGCAACATTATTGTGTAGCAACTAATAAGTGATTGCGCCACGAGAAATATGCTCTCAGGGAGGAGTACCACTGCAGGGTGAGCAGTAAATCTCGCGTCGGTCGCGAGGTGCCCGCAACGCTTCTCAGCTGCCTAGTCGTGCAGCCGTGGGTATCACACTTTCCCCCGGAGTGAGCAACCACGGACAAAACATGGGCCTCGCGTTGCGTAATGTCATCTCTCTTCCCAGGAAGCTCCCACACATGAGGCTCTGCTTCCGAAACACTTCTCCTGTGGATCTCTGCGTCAAGCTGCGTGAGAAAACGTGAACCACAAGAAACGTCTTTTCGTCAAGCTGATGTAGCAACGGCACAATTTATTTTGTGGGAGGTCAAAATCAGAGAAACAAGCGCCTTAGAAACTATCGAGCAATTATTTGAGACTTCTCTAATAATTACTGCAGCTTAATAGCAGCATTTTCAGCTTAGGATACATGTTTCCCACGCACGTGGGTAACTGACTGAAGCAGCACAGCAGTGTGTTACTGAGTTGCATTGCGTGAAGCAAACAAATGAAGTAAAGTAGTTGTCAAGCCGGAAGTTGAATGATATAATCTCGATAAATACACTCCTGGAAATGGAAAAAAGAACACATTGACACCGGTGTGTCAGACCCACCATACTTGCTCCGGACACTGCGAGAGGGCTGTACAAGCAATGATCACACGCACGGCACAGCGGACACACCAGGAACCGCGGTGTTGGCCGTCGAATGGCGCTAGCTGCGCAGCATTTGTGCACCGCCGCCGTCAGTGTCAGCCAGTTTGCCGTGGCATACGGAGCTCCACCGCAGTCTTTAACACTGGTAGCATGCCGCGACAGCGTGGACGTGAACCGTATGTGCAGTTGACGGACTTTGAGCGAGGGCGTATAGTGGGCATGCGGGAGGCCGGGTGGACGTACCGCCGAATTGCTCAACACGTGGGGCGTGAGGTCTCCACAGTACATCGATGTTGTCGCCAGTGGTCGGCGGAAGGTGCACGTGCCCGTCGACCTGGGACCGGACCGCAGCGACGCACGGATGCACGCCAAGACCGTAGGATCCTACGCAGTGCCGTAGGTGACCGCACCGCCACTTCCCAGCAAATTAGGGACACTGTTGCTCCTGGGGTATCGGCGAGGACCATTCGCAACCGTCTCCATGAAGCTGGGCTACGGTCCCGCACACCGTTAGGCCGTCTTCCGCTCACGCCCCAAGATCGTGCAGCCCGCCTCCAGTGGTGTCGCGACAGGCGTGAATGGAGGGACGAATGCAGACGTGTCGTCTTCAGCGATGAGAGTCGCTTCTGCCTTGGTGCCAATGATGGTCGTATGCGTGTTTGGCGCCGTGCAGGTAAGCGCCACAATCAGGACTGCATACGACCGAGGCACACAGGGCCAACACCCGGCATCATGGTGTGGGGACCGATCTCCTACACTGGCCGTACACCACTGGTGATCGTCGAAGGGACACTGAATAGTGCACGGTACATCCAAACCGTCATCGAACCCATCGTTCTACCATTCCTAGACCGGCAAGGGAACTTGCTGTTCCAACAGGACAATGCACGTCCGCATGTATCCCGTGCCACTCAACGTGCTCTAGAAGGTGTAAGTCAACTACACTGGCCAGCAAGATCTCCGGATCTGTCCCCCATTGAGCATGTTTGGGACTGGATGAAGCGTCGTCTCACGCGGTCTGCACGTCCAGCACGAACGCTGGTCCAACTGAGGCGCCAGGTGGAAATGGCATGGCAAGCCGTTCCACAGGACTACATCCAGCATCTCTACGATCGTCTCCATGGGAGAATAGCAGCCTGCATTGCTGCGAAAGGTGGATATACACTGTACTAGTGCCGACATTGTGCATGCTCCGTTGCCTGTGTCTATGTGCCTGTGGTTCTGTCAGTGTGATCATGTGATGTACCTGACCCCAGGAATGTGTCAATAAAGTTTCCCCTTCCTGGGACAATGAATTCACGGTGTTCTTATTTCATTTTCCGGGAGTGTATTTGTCATCCTTATTTATGCGCGGTAGTATCGAATTCATTGTCAACGGAACAACATCTGGGTCCGTTAAAGAAAGTCACAGCACACGCAAGCAAAGTGCAAGCCTGGAAGGACTACAGTGCATTTTGGAAGTATTTGATATGCTGTATGACCAGGTCGTCCATGTCCCTTACACTTTTTCATTCTTTCTGACGTCCGTGCGCAAAGGGTTGCATCTGAAGCAGAACACGACACAATCCAGTAACAACCGCCAGGAAAAAACTTCGCTTGACCAGGCTGTACATAGACACATTGTAAGGGAACCGTTATCGATACCTTTACAGCGATCGACACAGCGGTTCACTTCCGGGCTGTGAAGCCGTGAATATCACTGATTTTCTAGAACGTTCTGGACGGTTGCACTTAGCGGCATGGCAGCCTTTGTTGGGTGTCGTCGACGAAGTGTTGGGGCTTGGTACCGGTTTCTGACAACATGAAGAGGAGTCAGTGACAGGGGACCTTCTCGAGAACAGACGTATCGTCTGCTCGACCCGCGACATTAATTTTCGGTGATAAGTGTTTTCAATTAACTATTTAGTCGAGGATGCGAAGTGACCTGTACTAATTTGGTAGGTGAGGGGGGGGGGGAGGGGGTTACTTCGTGAAGGTTTATTTGTTAATGGAAAAACCGGTGAAAGTTAACATCGCTGGCATTGTAAAACGTAATCTAAGAGGTTAATCCTAGCGAGGACTATTGTTTGAACTGTATGAGGGTAAAATAATGTCATTTATTCGGGTCATTTCGTGTACTGCAGTAGACGAAAGTAAAGTTGCACAATCTGTCTCTCCGCTTTACTGACAATTGCTAGCCACAATTCCCTACTGCAGGAGGTAGAGAACTGGATGAATGATAGGTACCCGGTAAGAATCATTTCCCACCTGTGGCTCTAGTCTAATCATACTTCACGCGTCCAATTGCTGCATTTTATACTTAATTTAAGGTAGGATGGGGTTACTGTATGCAGTGTGAATTTATCTTCCTTTGTTTTTCTACCTATGCTGAGTGAGACGTACTATGTGCTTCTGTTCGTGGAACACGAAGAGAGATATGGGGACCCGTTCACCGTTATCATCGGCGGAGAAGGCGTTGTGGTTAAAATACTGGGCACGAAATAACGGGATTCAAATCCGCTTCTGGCCATCCGTATTTCTGTTTCCCTTGGTTTTCAGTAAAACATTTAATGCGAATGCCCTGAAGGTTCTTTTGTTAATGCAACGACCTATTTCCTGCCTCATCCTAGGCCAATCCTACCTTTTACTTCGTCTCCAATGACGCGGTCGAAAACGTGACTTTAAACCTAAATCTTCATTCCTTCATTTTAAAAATTGTCCACATGAGTGAGGGGAGCTGGCCACAGTCAAACAAATGTCAGATGCTTCTCTTTGGCGTCCTGCTGTGGATTAATTGCTGCCTGTTCGATTCAGAATCTCGTGTCAACTCTATACGATGGTATAATGTAACGGTACTACTAGAAGCACGGACAAGTATATAGCCATCGCTGTCGATCTTTTTTCCTTCTCATAGCTCTGAAATAACTGTAGGTGTTGCCGGCTGAGCGAACGCCTTTAAAGATTGCTTCTTTCCCGCTATCTCACGGCTCCTATTCACGAAATTGCGCCTGCTGTGATTTCTTCTTTTTCAAACTAGCATTTACGGAGACGATAAGCAGCGCATTGTAGTCCGCGGCTGAATAGGCTGACAGACGCGCTGCGATGGCGCACTCCTCACAATGAACCTCTGACGTAACCAGCCGCCAGCAAAGTGGCCGCCGGTACTTGGCTTTTACTAACTTTTTTAACGCCACTGGCCTTAACGGCAATCCACGTTTTCCGGGAAGCGGTAGAGCAGTGAGCGGACACGTATAACAGGCCGTCAACACAACGCTGCAGGCACGAGAACGTAGCAAATCGTAAACCGACGAATCCCTAGTGATGAAAAACGCAGTGAATAATGCTTGGGGAATGTCCGTGAAAGTCAGCTAAACGAAGCATTACTCATCTTCCGTGTCTTGTACACTGATACCTTACTGCATGACTCTTCGTCCGTAATATCAACGTACCTCTAGTCTTACACCATGCAAATTCAAGCCAACGATAGTGGATTAGTTGCATCTTTTCTCCCTCGGGCAACAAGTTGCGGAGAGCTTAATTTAAGATGAAAAACGGAAGCACTGTTTGAGACTCACTAACAGTACGCCCCAAGCTTGTGGTTCCTCACCGTCGATAGCAAATACTCTTCCCATTCGTTCGAACCTGTCGAACACAAAGAAGTGGCGTCAAAGTTTTGAAACAGTAACTTCAGTTATTTTATTTGCACAAAGCCAAGAGTTGATAAAGTGTACTTCTTGGCCGTCTGTTGCCGACTGCAACGTACCAAAAATAACAGTCTCTCTCACAGTAATACACATTCTTGTTAGAGTTAGCAATTTTTCTGTACGAAAGAAATGTTGCGATCTTATTGAACAGAAACGAAGCTATCTGAATGTCATCCTACATAACACAATGGAACAACTCGCCTCCATTCTGTAAATAGACGTTCATGCCACCTTTTTGACCTTCAAAGACCTTACTGTTACACATCATTTGATTCGTCTCGATAGCCGCTAACAGAAAATAAGTACCAGACTATAGCATCCCATTTAACAAAACAAAGTTGACATTCATATCTCTGACGCGACCCCACCTAGCAACAGAAAACCAACGTCATATTATGGCCCCCGTTGTCCCATGCAACATTTGTCCCACAAACTTTTCAGCTACTACCATACTTTCGGAGTTATCCTAGGTGGCATTAGTTAGTGACTCAGAGTGTATATCGTTACTAAGTTTCAAGATCGTTCAGCAGTTCCGGTTTCTAGGTAATCTTGTAAGTTTCTGGTCGCATATGTAAAGATATCGATCGACATGAGGTAACGACCGATAGGTATGTAACACACCCAATGTACAGGTAACGCGGCTACGATCTTAGCTGACCAAGACTACAAGGAAAACTACCGTAGTCTGTGACAGTATACGGTAGGCTACGGTAGTTTTACAACTGTAGCTGCGTCAGACCAGTGATCGGATTGAAGACCACAACAACAGATTAGTGCTCAGCTGCCAGGCCAGTTCCTAGGGCGAGCCGTGGCGCAGCGCCAGCAGAGAGCTACCTCCAGATGTCAAAGGTGAAGCTGCCGCCTGACTCAGTGAGCGCTGTAGCCGAAGGCTGTGGGCGAGAGAGCCGCTGCCACCTTCTGCCAGCTGTACGGAGCTGCTGGCTCTCGCCTCAACTGGCAAGGCACGAACACGGTGGGCGTGATTGGGGCGTTTACACGTCTGACAGACGGCCAACCCGAGGAAAAGGCGTTCCTCCTGCTGTTTACAGATCAATATCTGAATAATTGTAGATGGTTGGTTCTGAGCACTATGGGACTTAACAGCTGTGGTCATCAGTCCCCTAGAACTTAGAACGACTTAAGCCTAACTAACCTAAGGACATCACACACATCCATGCCCAAGGCAGGATTCGAACCTGCGACCGTAGTAGTCGCGCGGTTCCGGACTGCGCGCCTAGAACCGCGAGACCACCGCGGCCGGCAATTGTAGATGAGCTGTACGACATACAGTCAGTAGCGCAGTAGTACGAGTTGGGTTAAACTAAGTTACTTCTGCGCACTGTGCAATTTTACTTTGACGTGAGACTTCAACAGACGAAACGAGGCACGATTATTCACCCGTGGTAATATGACTTTCCTCCTGTACCCTCGAAGTTGTATCCCTTCAACATATTGCTGAACAAGATGCACAATTGTTAAGATACTGGACAATTATTTAGATACATGGGATTTAAAGACTTTCTAACTTCAATGAACCTTTTTTTGTGTTTTCCATATATCACTTGTGAGGCGAAATCCGAGATGGTACCCTAACGGGATGACGTCCATTTTCTCTCCACACTTTTTTTCCAGCTGAGCTAGCAGTTCGTCTATAACGAACCGATGTTGACAACTTGTAATCTTCAACTCATTCTTCCTTTTTCTTCACGTATGCAGCTGAGATCACAATGGTGGCTCATGACTGTTTTGTAAACTGCTGTGCCTCACTAGCAATAAGGAGTTGCGTTTTCTGTCAGGATGTGTGCTACGACAGCTATATGCGTGGAGGTAATATGCTACCTAAATTGTTGAGTCATTCTGAGGAACTCAGCGGCAGTATTAACATGTATCATGAATACAAATAATATAGTTTTAGTCATTTTGTTGAACTCGGTGTAATTATTAACACGTTTCATGATGAGATAAAGAGCCAGCAGTTACTGTTCAGTAAAACCATTTCTCTATTCAAACAATGGCCAGTTTCGTGCGGCTCCGTCCCTCTACAGTGCGTACATTCTCTCTCTCTCTCTCTCTCTCTCTCTCTCTCTCTGTGTGTGTGTGTGTGTGTGTGTGTGTGTGTGTGTGTGTGTGTGTGTAGTCACATGTATCCCACAGCAAAGAAGAACATCCATCACACGAGACATTGCTAACGTTCTGCATACTGTGCCACGTGTAAATGTAGCCAACATTGCTGCCTGAAATCGTTATGATAAAGAAAAGAAGAAGTTTTATGAAGTAGCGATTATCGGCTCTATCTCTTCCTTAATCTCACATATACCTCTTCTTGTTGCCATGTCAGAATGCCATGTCTTTTTGTTTCATATTATGAGCAAATCCACAAGCACTAAGGTCAATGGAAGGTGACTTTTTCGATCCAATATTGTACCTATGTGTTGACAGTAAAGTCGATACAGGATCATTGTCATTAAGAAAGCATGTAACAATACTCTCGTACTTCCACCGTGGTAAGTTCGTCTCTAATAATGTCACAAAACGGGTTGCAAGCTTTTTTTTGCCTAATTGTAATCTCAACGTCTAATGAAGACATGCAAAAGGACACTGAGAGTGAATTTGTGGGCGACGACTGATCGGAAACAAACTATCTAACTCAGGTAATGTTTATCATTATTCCCTTGATGGTTGCTTTTAGTATAACTTCGGCAAAATTACACTACTATCAAAAAGTTGAGTGATAAGGACTCAGCAAAACACACTGCATGCTGCCGGCTTCAACTGAGGACATAACTATCGACTGATGTCTACTTACTTGAGGCAGTTGCGTTTGTCATAGTCCCAGCGCTATTGTCAGTCAGTCCCAAGTGGATGACACATCTGCGTCAACTGCGAAAAAATTTTGGTCTTACACACCTCTCACATATTGGAATGCATTTACATCCAAAGGTAGAGACTGAGTTTGTGTTGCGTAGCTATACTGGAGGATTCAGCTGCCCCTAGCTATGTGTTTTATGCAACCTTCAATGCCTTGAATTGTTGCATGCATGATTTTCATATTCTCTTATTTTCTGTAAGCAAACTATTAGTTCTAGATAAAAAATGAACACTACCCTTTTGTAGGAAATTTAATGTAGTTAAATTTTCTGCTGGGACACATTTTCACTAGCTTTCAAATTATTCGAAAAAAAAACGTGCAAAAGTAACCTTCAAACGCACTTTCTTGAATAACTCGAAAACTGTGGCCTTCGGCGAAAACTCAAAGAAATTAAATTGCTTACAAAAAGATGCTTTTTATTTTCCATAGGAGTAATAGCCTGCACATAGCGAGCGAGAGAGTATGAAAACTTCATTGTGGTTTTTGAAAGCTTCGCGGGTTGCATAAACGATGTAGGTAAGGGCACCTGATGGTTCAAATAGCTCTGAGCACTATGGGACTTAACATCTGAGGTCATCAGTCCCCTAGAATTTAGAACTACTTAAACCTAACTAACCTAAGGACATCACACACATCCATGCCCGAGGCAGGATTCGAACCTGCGACCATAGCAGTCGCCCGGTTCCGGACTGAAGCGCATAGAACAGCTCGGCCACCACAGGGCACCTGAATCGTCTTGTATAGAGCTCTGAGTCACAAACAGTTAATACCGGTCGGACAGGAAAAGGCGCCAGGTAGGGTGAACAGGGCAGTTTATCCGATAGTTCTTCTCTGTTATTCTGTTTGCGGTGTATATATATTTATATACATATAAAGAGGGGGCTCGAATTTAACGTGTTATGGTTCACAAGGTCCTTAGTAACGAAGTAATTGGTTATCCCCTAGTTGTTCTGTTGTGGCCCGAAGTGATAAAACAGGAATTCTGAAATGATTTAGGAAAATCGTGGGAATCTGAATTAGGAAAGATACTTAAGTGTGCTCTTCTTTTTTTTAGTTAGCGTTAAATTCGTCTTGTATGGCGTCCGCTGTACTCGGGATTTGGCAAATTGATTTTATTTACGTGTATGTTTGCTGCCGGATACTCTTCGCGTCGGCGCAGTCGGCTGTTACATGAGGGAGGGAAGTCGCGTGCGCCGCCTGTCTCTGAACTGTGTAAACTTTGTTCTGTATGTTACCGTATTCCAGCTGTGTATCGTACTTGCTGAGGCGGAAGTTGGGGACCAGCCCAGGATTTACCCAAACGGGCGTGGAAAACAGCTTAAAGACCACAGGCTGGCCGATGGTATCAGCCACGGTCGGTAATCCGCCGCTCGGATTCGATCCTGGTCTGGATCACCTTCCTGTTACGCAAGCTAGCGCTCTGCTTGTTATGCTTTACCAGCATGTATTTGAGTGTGCTCCTATCGAGCACACAATCTATCGGTACAACAGAGAACATGGCTACTAACACCAGCGAGCTAACAGAGGAAAACGTGACGTCACGGTGGCTGCGGCAGCCGTGTTTGCAAGCATCGTCCGCCGTAAGAGGAAGTTTGCGACACCGTCACACGGAGACCACCCACCCCGCAGGCGCCTTCCTCTGGCCGACAAACACCTGCTACCATCCAGCCCCCAGGCTGCGCTGTATGAAGGACACCGCAGTCCTTGCGACACGGTATCCGCCAATTAATGAACACCTCTTGCGAAACGGCTAGGATACTGACTCACGGGAACTCTATTTTCCTGCGTGCGCTGGTTTATCCGAGACCTCGTCGACATCTTGTTCTTTGCGAGATGCCCACCGCATGCTTTACATCAAGACTATCGCCGTTACACAATGGAGTCCCCCGGATTAGATTTTTTTATTCGGTAACCGTACTAATTTTCATTAATTTACGTGGGCGCGCTGAAAAGGAAAGTCATCGATATTTTTATGTGAAAACTGTTAAAGTTTTTTAAATAGAACAAAAGTTATTGTATCTTTATACTTCATGTCTACAAGTTTATTTCTCAACATAGTCACCCTGCCGACGAACACGTTTCTCTCAACGAGAGACTAGTTCGTTGATACAATCATTGGAGAATGTTTGACACTTTTAACGGAGCCACAGGCTCATATCGGCTTGCGCCGCTTCATCACTATCAAAGTGAAGTCCTCGACGGTGTTCTTTAAATATTGGAAGCATATGAAAATCGGTTGGGGTCCAGTCAGGATTGTATGGAGGACGATCGATGACAGAGAAACCAAGGCGTCGGGTTGTTGCAGATGTTGCACCGCTCGTATCTGGTCAGGCATTGTCATGCTGAAGGAGAAGATGCCCGAAATTCTCGTATTCGGAAGTCGATTACAGCACGCTGCTTCTCACACACCGATATAGTTACTTTACACAATGCCATGTTTCAAGCTACAATCCGGAGCCATCTAGCGGCAGAGGCTGCAAATACGTAGACGTGACGAATAAATATTTGAAATGTTAATAACGTTTGTTTTATTTAAAAGGCTGTAAGAGTTTTCACGTTAAAAATTCGGTGGCGTTACTTTTCAGCACACCTGCGTACTAAGCCATATAAGTTTGGACCCAAGTGGTTATTTTCCGAGGCTCGCAGTGAATTCTATGTCGTGAACAGCAGCACAATGCTTGTAGCAGCGATCTAAAGGGGCAGCCTTATTACCGTTACGATGACGTGTTATGGGACCATTGCTTTTCACAATATATATAAATGACCTAGTAGATAGTGTCGGAAGTTCCTTGCGGCTTTTCGCGGATGATGCTGTAGTATACAGAGAAGTTGCAACATTAGAAAATTGCAGCGAAATGCAGGAAGATCTGCAGCGGATAGGCACTTGGTGCAGGGAGTGGCAACTTACCCTTAACATAGACAAATGTAATGTATTGCGAATACATAGAAAGAAGGATCCTTTATTGTATGATTATATGATAGCGGAACAAACACTGGTAGCAGTTACTTCTGTAAAATATCTGGGAGTGTGCGTATGAAACGATTTGAAGTGGAATGATCTTATGAAATTAGTTGTTGGTAAGGCGGGTGCCAGGTTGAGATTCATTGGGAGAGTTCTTAGAAAATGTAGTCCATCAACAAAGGAGGTGGCTTACAAAACACTCGTTCGACCTATACTTGAGTATTGCTCATCAGTCTGGGATCCGTACCAGGTCGGGTTGACATAGGAGATACAGAAGATCCAAAGAAGAGCGGCGCGTTTCGTCACAGGGTTATTTGGTAAGCGTGATAGCGTTACGGAGACGTTTAGCAAACTCGAGTGGCAGACTCTGCAAGAGAGGCGCTCTATATCGCGGTGTAGCTTGCTGTCCAGGCTTCGAGAGGGTGTGTTTCTGGAAGAGGTATCGAATATATTGCTTCCCCCTACTTATACCTCCCGAGGAGATCACGAATGTAAAATTAGAAAGATTCGAGCGCGCACGGAGGCTTTCCGGCAGTCGTTCTTCCCGCGAACCATACGCGACTGGAATAGGAAAGGGAGGTAATGACAGTGGCACGTAAAGTGCCCTCCGCCACACACCGTTGGGTGGCTTACGGAGTATAAATGTACATGTAGATGTAGATGTATACAGCAACATCATTATATTCGGTATGAAGTGCATACATTTTTACCTTAAGAACTTTGGTTACAACACTGACACTCCCAGAAGCTGGTACTGCCTGGAACAGGGCTCTTGAAGTTGTGCGTTGAGTGTTAGTAAATATATCTTGGATAGTTGTCTCAATATGACAGAATAAATATTTAGTTTTGCACCAAGTGCTCGCTGTCATGGCAGTTTCATTCACATCAAAACTGTGTGGCATATCGTGATTTAAACTCGAACACTTGCCTCTCGCGGGCATTTACCTACTGATTTTTATGCAAAGCTGTTTTGAGGCTTTGCAGAAGCGTCTAGTCTTTCAGTACCTACACTAGTTTCCAAAATTCGCAGAGGCTCTCCGCCCTACCTTGCTGAGCTAATACCTTGTGTCAGTCTGTAGCGCAGCAGAAATATACTAACAGCCGCAGGCTTCGAACCGGGATCGAAGGGTGCCTGGATAGTTCAGTGGGCAAGGAAGGAAGACTAGAGTCATCGTCCCGTCGATAACGAAGTCATTAGAGACAGAGCTCAAACTCGGAAAATGGCAGAAAATCGGCTGTGCCCTTCCAAAGGAACAATCCAGCCATTTGCGTTAAGCTATTTAGGAAAATTACGCAAAAACCGAAATCTGGATGGCGTGACGGTGATTTGAAACGTCGTCCCCGAAAGCGAGTCCAGTGTGCTAAACATTGCGCAACCTCGCTCGGTCTTTGGGTAAGAATAGTGGTGATAGACTGTTCTCTGTCTAGATCCTTCAGAATTAACTTAGTGACCACTCACAAGCAAGTACTGTTCTTTTGTATGGTAGCGACCTTGATTAGATCACAGTGTGATGACAGTGCCAGGAACGAATGTGTCAGTCAAATGATATTACACCATTCGTTTTGTGTAAGGACTTCGCCGCTCCATTACCTCTGAAAAACGTATGTAAAATCGCTACCTTCAGTCCACTGTATCATTATTTTAAACCACGCATAATGCGTTTCAAACTTTGTACTCACTTACAATGGCGCAACAGTTTCTAATAACGTCTGTTTACACAAATTTTAGCATCAGTGCAGTCGCGGTAGTAAGCATTACATCGGAAAGTCATATCGTACATGCCCTTAGAAAAAGACTAGTTTAGCCGAAGGGCACCACAATATGTGCGAGTCGCATTTTTCTGTGTTACGTATTAAACGCCCCCTTAGAAAAATTAATGAAATGACTGTGCTGGTAAACCCCTTACGTTATTTGAATTTCAAACAGCTGAGCAGCACTGAACGTACTCAGATATTTCTCTCTTTACTTATTCTGACCACACTAAACTGACACACAATATTTTTAGCGCAACGCAATCTGACTTTCAAAAATCCCTACAAAAGAATGGCCCTGACTAACTATAACCTATACCTTTCATGAATCACTTACCTCACAAAAATCTTCGTTACTCGAACTACTGCAATACAGCAGAAGCCACTACTGAGAACTAAATAAAGTCACTAAATACTGATAGGCATAGTTAGCAAATGAAAGATTTTGATAAAGAACAAACAATGTATTTACCTTAATAGTGTTCAAAAGTCATTATATATATATATATATATATATATATATATATAAAATCAGTTCATGACATCCAGTCTTACAAATTTACTGTCTCTGATGGGCACACGTCCAGATCATCCGCTCTCAAAACTCCGCCATCTCTCTCCCCACATCCACCACTGCTGGCGGCTCACCTCCAACTGCGCAACGCTACGCGCTGTTAACAGCCAATTGCCCAACACTACAATAGCGACTATTGCAACAATGCCGACCAGCCTCAGACTGCACACAACACAGCCAGTGATTTTCATACAGAGCGCTACGTGGCGTTACCAACATAAAAACCTAAACAGCTTACTTACACGTAATACAGGATTCATTTAATACGATTCATACATATTTTCCACACGTTTGCATTGGGCAAACCTGAAGGTTTACCTACAGAACCGATATGTACGATTCAAACGAAAGATATCTGTGGATTAAGGTGGCATTTGTACGTCAACTACTCATGGTCATTTAAGACATAATGCATAAAATTAAATCTTGTAGGTTCTTGTATGAAGCCCAAGGTGGTGATTTACAGCATCCCACACGTGCTCTTTACAAGGGAAGTCTGGAGGCCATCTCGCTGTTTCACTCTTGGAGTGTAATGCTTCTCCAACTGGTGAAAGATGAAGAAACGTTTTGCTCATAGTATGTAACGTGCTGGCCTACGAGAGAAGGAGGTGGCTCAGCTTTACTCGGTTCGAGTCTGTGGGTTGTATTAACAACTGGAGTCGTACGCCAGATAGTTTGAGTGTAGTTTTAGACGCTTTGTCACGTCCGTGTGAACAAGAAACAAACGTCTGCATTTCAGGAACACAACACGCTTACAGTTTGAGATTCGAAAACACACAAGACACATAAAAAAATTAGACATGAGTAACTCGGTTTTCCCTCTCATCTTACGCTAACGTGATGATTTGGCGACAGACAAGGCAGCCAGCAGAGAAATAACAAAACTTCAACTCGAAGATGAGCGAGTGCCTGTAGCGTTTAGTTCTCGAAAGGGGGGATATCGCCAAGAGAGAGAGAATGGCTGGCGAGACCTATCTGTAAACCGGCGTTGTCGCCGGAAAAAATAACTTCGCCATCTAGGTAATATCTGTCGTATATCCGAGATGTAATCCTTACATCCCTGGTAGGTCACGGTCTCACGAGGAAGCATACAGGACTCTGCTTGTTACAGCCCAGGAGAGATGTCACCTAAAGCAAGGACACGGAGAGATGTCACCTAAAGCAAGGACTCGCACATGCACACAACTGTATTGGTCTCTGCTGCAAAGTGCCCATTGTATTTGTTGAGAATAATCTTACAGAAACAGTCTGTTTTTATCTGTGAAAGTGAGTGACTGTAATGTTAATTGTCGATTCACTTGAGGCGTGTTCAAACCTGCCGCAACGACTCTTCTGTCAGGCTGGACAAATCGCGTATATTTATCTCCTGCCACAGAACTGACCAGTAAGATATCTGCAAAAACGTTAGGTTGACAAACGCAACCGTGACGTTTACACACAGTTCGTTTGATGTGACATTTCTAGAATATTAAACACTCAGCGCCAGTTTGTAGGGCCGAGAATCATACGAGCGCCCAGGCTTTACAGTAATTCCGAATGAAGTCTGCCTCGACTGGTCGTCTACAGACTTTACTCTGACTATTTTAATCTACAGGCGCACTACTCAGTTTTTCATATAAAATGCTTCATCTCACTCTGATTTCAGCATCTGCCATTGGTTCTGTGCAATAGCATCGTCACAGTCGCGTCCTCTCAGGCCTCGTCTGTTCAATCTCCATTCTTTATGTTGTGATGAAGTGACAGACTGCAGGTACAGAGGTCTGGGGTTCGATTCCCAGTCAGTCCTCGGGATTGATATCTGTCACTTATCACTTCTTTCACCTCGGGCATTGTTTGTTAATGCCAAAACGGCAAGCTGCATTGTGTTTGGTAGTCAAAGTTAAAACTACGCCCCCCTATAACTGTCAGAGTAAATCAAGTCAGAGGTTGAAGGAAGGCAACTGCGCATCACCTCCAATGGACCATGGCTAGTAAAAGACTGTGGTGCTCAAACCAAACAGCTTTACCTTGTGACATTTTCTGTACTCTGTTTTCTCAGCGTTTTGATACGTCTCTCCGTGGCATGGTGTCCATAAACTGGGAGTTACGCTCTTTCAGTTTCGTGGCTGAATGCCTCCTTTCGCCGTAGTCAGTAGTTGCCATGTGAAAAGAAAGTCGTGTATACTACCTGTCTGTGACTTTCGTTGTAATATCCTACTTCCGCTCTAACAGCCTTTAATTATGGTTCCTATACCATTGAATGGATAGGCTGTTAACTACAAAGAAGGACTTATAAAAGTTGTATGACTTCGGAGCTAGCACGCAGGATCGGGGAACAAAACTTTAAATGACATTGTTGTATGATTAGAAATATTAATAAATTATTAAATATTCCTCCACAGTTGTTATCTTCCTTTAATCTTGCGCAATATGTCCGAGTATGTGATGTGTAAAACTTCTCATTCCTTATACAGAGCCCTTCGTATAAAATTAATTATGGCTATTAGAACAGCTCTTTAAATGGATTATTATAATGGCTTCCTCCATACATTCACGCACACTTTTGCTAATGGCGGATCAGTATTCTCGATACACACATACATTAACAGACGCTTAATCAAGACAGGCAACTCAAGACTGACAATGAGCTTCGTTTTCCTCTACGGGAAGGAGAAACACAACAAAGAGGACAACATTGGGCACTGTGTCTTATCTATGGCTGCGGTTAATCGTGAATTATTACTTGACATTTGATTAAAAATTTTACGAATACAATTCCTACCCACGATGGAAGGCGAAAAGTATACAAAGTATGTGAGACGTCGTGTGTATCTCATTCTGTGTGTATTTGCATTTTACCTCTGTGTGTGTGTGTGTGTGTGTGTGTGTGTGTGTTTCTTACTGGGAACCGGTCCGACAATTTCCTAGGCGAGTACGTAAGATTGCCTTGAAAGTACACTTAGCCTCGTAGATGCAGCAGAACTACTGTCGTTAATCAAATGCGATCCTTGTTTGTCTCACCTCACAGTTTAGTAAACAAGCGCGCAGTGCGTTAAGTCGTAGGAGCAGGTTTTCTTGTTTTCTTCATCCGTACTCAATATTCCCTATGTACGGTGAACGAGTAATATTTATGGTGACATGTGTCACGAAAAATTGCAGACTTGGCTAAAACACGAGTGTAACTGGGGGTACAGGTTTATGTGAAACATGCATGCCCAAGAGCAGCTCCGCTCAGTGTTGTACAATATTGGTATGGTGTGCGCGGGGCGACTGCATTAACAACTTAGAATACAGTCACTCCAGACTAATTCATATTTGTTATATCGATGAGTCACGCACTCTTACATCACAAACGGAGTTACAAAATGTGAAAATGAGACTGAATTTTTCAGACTTCCGTGATGTGTGGTTCGGTGCCATCGTACGTGTCAAACAATAAATCTCAAGTTCCGGTGTTCGAGCCCGGATTCATCCTATGACTTTTCATATGCAAAAGAAAGATGGATTGTGCATTTCAGATCATCGTTTTTTTTTCTTTTATAACAGCATATCTTATTCGATGATAATAAAACAGGATTTCATAGTAACAAACACATCCGTTATTAAATATTTGTTGAGAACAGTGCCAATTCCAAGTAGAAAAATATAAAAAAATAAAAGTATAGGGACTGCGGTAGACCACCTTCTTTAGCTGGTGCAAATTGATCTAGACTTACTATTTCCACTTGTTTATGATATTAACACTGTGAAGATATCACTGTACTTCCTATCGATGAAAGTAAATGTACTCAGAAATGCAGCGAATTTCTCTCTGGCTTTGTCTGCTCCAAATGCGTACATTGAATCCGTTCAACTGCTATTATAGTTACATAATTTTTGGGAGAAACATCTGGTATGTTAGAAAGCAATAAATAAAGTAGCAACCAATGAATTTTGGTCTAATCACGCTACATCAGCTGCGAATAAGGATCCAACATTCACAGCAAATGAAATAAACTGTAAATAAGACAACTCCGTACAACGGCATACGATAAACTAGGAACGAATTTTAGAAAATGGTGACGTTCGCCCTCGACTTTGCACTCAAAATTCTCCGTTTCAGTAAACACATTACGTTCCCAACAATGACATGCCACACCGCCTGTCGCCGCAGACGTTCCCTGAATATGGCTTTCATAGCATTACTCAGCATCTCTGTATGGAATAGGTTAGCATTTCAGATTATTCGGTCTTGAATGCCAGTGCTGAAAGCGAACGGCTGCAAGTCAAATCTCTGGAGTGAATGAGTACTTCTCCTTATAGCAATAAAAATAAAGAAGATCTTTGTAACAGTTGACAGTGATGGGAAACCATTGCCCTATGAGAGAAGGTCACTGCAGAACACCTCCGTGAAACGTAAGCTGCAGGTAGATGGTACGCTGTTTAATATTCATAGCACTTATAGGAAGATAAATTAACGTTAGTAAACGCTACCCATTAGCTGCGTATGCATTTTGTTTTTATGTTTTATAAAGCAGCTCGAATCATGTAAAAACTCATGCTTCTTGTTTAACGACCCGTCGACGACGAGGTGATAGGAGGCGGAGTTGAAACTCGTCCTCCAGATGGGAATCGATCGAGTGTCCAGCCACTGCTTTGCCTCTCTCGGTTTGAATCCTCCTTCAGTGAAGCCAATAATCTAGATAGCCCATGACCGGAATTCACAAATTGTTAGCTACCGATGTGACCCCTTACTGTTACATTGTCCTTTGTCGGTGAGTAGAGGTAAATATTAGGTGAAACACTGGACTTTTTGTAAACGTATAAAGCGTTTTACGAGCCTTCATTTGCAGTGGGACTCATCACCATCGTGGCGTTTTTGTGTGGTGTAGCGCGGCAAAGAAGTAGCAAACCAGGTTTAGAGTGGATGCGACGTCCGCATTTTTTCCCGGATTTTTCCGCAGAATAAGACTCAGAAAAGTGCACAAGCCCCAGCGGAAAATTCCCACTTAAGACGTCAGCAGAGCTACACTGAAGCCTGGTATAGGCGTGCGTATTCAAATAAAGAGATATGTAAAGAGGCAGAATACAGCGCTCCGGTCGGCAACACCTATATAAAACAACAAGTGTCTGGCGCAGTTGTGAGATCGTTTACTGCTTCTACAATCAGGTTATCAAAGTTTAAGTGAATTTGATCGTGGTGTTATAGTAGGCGCACGAGCGACGGGACACAGCATCACCGAGGTAGCGATGAATTGGGGATTTTCCCGTACGACCACTTCACCATTGAACCGTGAATATCAGAAATCCGGTAAAACATCAAATCTCCGACATCGCTGCGGCCGGAAAAAAATCGTGCAACAACGGGGCCAACGACGACTGAAGAGGATCGTTCACCGTGACAGAAGTCCAACGTTTCCGCAAATTGCTGCAGATTTCAATGCTGGGCCATCAACAAGTGTCAGCGTGCGAACCACTCAACGAAACATCATCGATATGGGCTTTCGGAGCAGAAGGTCCACTCCTGTTTCTTTGAGTACTGCACGACACAAAGCTGTACGCCTCGCCTAGGCGCGTCACACCGACATGTTGGTGACTGGAAACTAGTTGCCTGGTCGGACGAATCTTGTTTCAAATTGTATCGAGCGGATGAACGTGCTCGGGTAAGGAAACAAACTCATGAATCCATGGGCGCTGCATGTCAGGAGTGGACTGTTCAAGCTCGTGGAGGCGCAGTAATGGTGTGGGGCGCGTGCAGTTGGAGTGATATGGGATCCCTGATACGTCTAGATACCACTCTGACAGGTGACACGTACATAGACACCCTGTCTGATCATCAGCCTCCATTCATGTACACTGTGCATTCCGACGGATTTTGGCAATTCCAGGAGAATAGTGCGACACCTCACACGTCCAGAATTGCTACAGAGTGACTCCAGGAACACTCTTCTGAGTTTAAACACTTACGCTGGCCACCAAACTCCCAGACATGAACATTATTGAGCATGTCTGGGATGTCTTGCAACGCGCTGTTCAGAAGAGATCTCCACCCCCTCGTACTCTGACGGATTCGTGGCCAGCCGCTCAGGACTCATGGTGTCAGTTCCCTCCAGCACTACTTCAGACATTAGTCGAGTCCATGCCATGTTGTGTTGCGGCACTTCTGCGTGCTCTCGGGGACCCTACACGATATTAGGCAGGTGTACCAGTTTCTTTGGCTCTTCAGTGTAGCATAGCACATGTAGGCGCTGGCGGCAGGCGCTGTCCTACTCTGTAACGTCGTGCGGGAAAGAAAAGCAGACTCTAAAGACGAGCAGTGGATTGGGGTTGGGGTTGTTGGGGGGTTGGGTTGTTTGGTGAAGGAGACCAGACGGCGAGGTCATCGGTCTCATCGGATTAGGGAAGGAAGTCGGCCGTGCCCTTTCAAAGGAACCATCCCGGCATTTGCCTGGACCGATTTAGGGAAATCACGGAAAACCTAAATCAGGATGGCCGGACGCCGAGCAGTGGACAGCGGGTTTGAGGAGCAGGGTGCACCGATCCAGTCGTCCGGATATAGGTTTTGTACCTTCGATTTCTTTTCCTGCCCAATTCCATCAGAGCTGCTGCTCGGTCTCTAATGATCTCGTGGCTGGTGGGAGAATAAATCCTAACCTTGCTTTTGTACGGTGAGATGAAATTGTTGAGGCACATGAAAAAAAAAGAAACAGTACAGAAGGCTGGATAATGGAGATACAGCGACGGAAAAATGCATTGAAGAAGATATATGGAATAAAAATGCATTGAAGAAGATATATGGAATAAAACTCAGATTTATGTGAACCTTGGAAATGTGTTCACAAATTAAGTCAAAGTATTACCATACTCGGGGAATTAGCATAGGCGAGCAGATGCAGGAATCCTGCGCTGCCGTTCTAGACAAGGTCCTGGTGGAGGTGGTTTGGCATTGCCTTCCTCCGACCTATTATGAAGTGTCAACTGTGTATCAGTGTCGCCTGAAAGGCCGTTATGAGTACTTGTCGTGTGTAGTGTTGTGTTTGTGTTGTTATGGATGAAGGGAAGAGAGAGGGTGAAACCCGGTGCCGGCACGTAACCTACTTCTTTCGAACATCAACAGGGGCGCCGCCGAGCTTGAGGTCCCCATCCGACGGATGAATCACCATCAACAATGTCATATGCCCTCACTTCACGAGACACTGCAGAGATGTTTGGAATTTAGTCCAGGACACTGGCGCAAAGACTGATGATCCGGAACATTACGCCATAACTTCCCCTCCTCCCGCCGTCCAAATACCGGCAGTGAAAATTTTCCACCTCCGGGATTCGAACTACTTACCTCCAAGTAGAGCGCCACCACAGAGGCGGGAATTAGCGACCTCGGGTACGGAGACGGCTACATAATTAAAAATACAGCGAAATCAACGAACTATCTCTTATCGGCAAGACTGCAAAGCGAGAAGTGTTATTCAGCTACCAGATGCACAAACCTGAGGTTCATCAGCCTGCTGCAGTCGCTGAGGACTGCTGCAGGTAACCGGAGATGGGTCGTGCCTGGCTGGGAATGGGCACGGTGCGGGCTTCCGAGCTTCCGCCTGTGCTGACGTCACGCCACGTGAGCTCAGCGTCCGGGCGTGATGCACCTGGTTATTACTCCCCGGGCCGAATATAATACACCGGAGGCGGGCCAGGGGGTACTTGAAGATTACTCCTGCGTAACCTGAGATGTCTCGGACACAAACTAGAGATGTGAGGTGGTGCCGGCCACGAAGCGAACCTTTTGTGTTTGAGGAAAAATGGATGGAATTTAGTTTCGCCAATCGTCGTCTGGCTCAGGAACAGTCTAAACACGTTAAGCATTTATCAGTCCCGGTCTTGAAACAACGCTATAGTTGATTCCTTCCCAAAACGCATCTGCTGGATTACTAATAAAAACTATCTAAATCTGGCACATAAATATTTACTTACATCATCGACCCACTATACCATTTCATCGGAACAGAGATTATGATAGACAAAATAGGCGACGTTTTAGTTCCAAATTACAGAGACACAGTTCAGTTTGATGGAAGATAAAAACTGATCTACTTTTTTTATATACTAGTAAGGAAGAACAAACATATGTGGTCCAATTCAGGTCCGTCGGTGACACTGATTCCAAATGAGCATCCGGTCTGCTGTCTGGATTCTACGCAAACCATTTTATAGACATACTCCAAAGCATTACTTTCTCCATGACGTACCCGCTGTGAATCTGTCAGCGTGTTAGGAGCAGTTTTATTTAACGGTACCGTATTTAACTACATTATTGTAAAGATGGTCAAAAAATCCTGAATTCGTTTCCAGGTCATCCAAGAACTTTTTTCTGACATTTGATCTTACACCTCTTGAAATGTCAAGTGACACTTTGGTACAGACTCCATGGTACATGTACAGCTTTGAATACTATTAAATACCAGTGAAGAAGAGGCGTATGATAATGAATGCTGCATATGTCGGAGAACTTCGCATATTATATAACTAAAGTCTTAGAATTTCTGGAAAGAAAATGAAGGATACGTTACAACAATAAACACGGAAGACATTAGCAAAATTTACGCTACTGAAGTACAAGAACTATGCTTTTACTTTGAATATACCATGTCACATTCGTCTAATCGTCAAACAATAAAATTCCATTCAACTTTTTCCACCAAGAGTCAACAACTTATTCAACAATCAAGCACCAACTGAAAGAGAGTAGAGGAAAAACTGTCCAAACATATTGATTGCTGTCATAAACTTAACGTTCACAAATATGTAATGCACGAGGATGACTAGAATATCTGAAGTTTCCACGACGATTATTCTTCTGAGTACAAGGAAAATATTGCATTTCTAAAATACAAGTTTCGTTAAAGTCAAACAGCCTCCAATCCGCTTCAACCACCAACAGAATCATTATTATCAAAGAAAGGCTTGGTAAAGCAATGCATACGGCCGTACGCAGGAATATATCGGTTTTTATCGATTTAATGACTGAAGACAGAACGAGAGCCATGAATTATTTCACTGACACCCCAAGTGGCTCTATATAATATTTCTTAGATGTTGGTCGCTTGGAAATTGGAAATTTGTGGTAAGTTCCAGTGGGACCAAACTGCTGAGGTCACCTGTCCTTAGGCTTACACACAACTTAATCTAACTTAAACTAACTTAAGCTAAGGAAACACACACACCCATGCCCGAGAGAGGACTTGAATCTCCGATGGGAGCAGCCGCGCGAACCGTGGCAAGACGCCCAAGACCGCCCGGATACCCCGCGCGGTGTGAGTCGCTTGTCGTCAGGATTTCCGTAGAGGGGTTAAACAACTGGAGGCAAGAATTCGGTTGCGTTAGGTTGTAGGAGTGTGCTAAACTTCGCATAAGTTCTTCTACTTCATCTCATTCTGACGTTAATTTATATCTACTCGTATATTACCAAAATAAAGCTTATAGTGAAACTCGCTAATCTCGCGTTAGTTATAATTGAGGTGACGAAAGTCATTGGATACCTCATAATGTCATGTCGGACCTCCTTTTGCACAGTGTAGTGCAGCAACTGGATCAGGCATGGACTCAACAAGTCGTTGGAAGCCCCTGCAGAAATACTGGGCTATGCTGCCTCTACAGCTATCCATAACTGGGAAAGTGTTGCCAGTGCAGGATTTTCTGCACGACCTCACCTCTCGCTTATGTCCCATATATGTTCGATGGGATTCATGTCGGGCGATCTGAGTGCCCATATCATTCGCTTGAACTGTCCAGAATGTTCTTCAAGCCAATGGCGAGCATTTGAGGCCCAGTGACATGGCGCATTGTCATTCATAAAAATTCCAACGTTATTTGGGAACATGAAGTACTCAAATGGTTGCAGTTGGTCTCTAAGTAGCCAAACATAACCATTTCCAGTCAACGATCGGTTCACTTGGACCGGAGGAGCGAATCCACTCCATGTAAACACAGCCCCTACAACTATGGAGCCACCATTAGCTCGCACAGTGCCTTGTTGACAACTTGGATCCATGGCTTCGGTGAGTCTGCGCCACACTCGTACCTTCCCATCAGCTCTTATCAAATGAAATCGGGACTCATCTGACCAGGTCACGGTTTTTCAGTCGTCTAGGATCCAACCGAAATGGTCACGAGCCGAGGAGAGGCAGCAGCTGCAGGAGATGTGCTGTCAGCAAAGGCTCTCGCTTCTGTCGTCTGCTGCCATAGCCCATTTACACCAAATTTCGCCGCACTGTCCTAACGGATACGTTCTTCGTACGTCCACATAAATTTCTGCAGTTATCTCACGCAGTGTTGCTTGTCTGTTAGCACTGACAACTCTACGCAAACGCCGCTGCTCTCGGTCGTTAATTAAAGACCGTCAACCATTGCGTTGTCCGTGGTGAGAGGCAATGACTGAAATGTGCTGTTCTCGGCACATTTTGTACGCTGTAGATCTCGGAATACTGGATTCCCTGACGATTTCAGAAATGGAATGTCTCATGCGTCTAGCTGCAACTTCCATTCTGCGTCCAAAGTCTGCTAATTCCCGTCGTGTGGCTATAATCACGTCGGAAAGCTTTCACATGAATCACCTGCGTACAAATGACAGATCCGCCAATACGCTGGCCTTTAATACCTTGTGAACACAATACTGCCGCCATCTGTATAATTGCATATCGCTGTCCCACGACTTTTTGTCACCTCAGTGTATTAGCGCTATTTTCACTGCTCCCAGACCGCACCCAAGTCCTCAATTCCTGGAAGAGGCAAGGCGTGGTGCTACGAGCAGCGGAGCTGTGGGGGAAGGCAGGCAGCCTTGAGGTACTGGAGCTGGACGTCGCTCCAGATGGTTGACCGACCAAGGCCAGCAGCCGCAGCCGCTAAGCCGGTCGCCGGGCTTTTTGTACGGGGGGACTGCCCGCAGCAGCGCCGCTGTTCGCATTATCGGTACCCCGAGGTTCTAACGCCAACATATTTATTGACGACTGTGAGATTCATTTTGTTTGAACAACTAGTAACCTGTAGCAACTAATGCTGATATATCTGAAATGAAAGCCACTCAGTTGCTATAGACATATTGATGAATGTAATTTTCGATCCCTTCATCTACATCTACGTCTACATGGATACTCTGCAAATCACATTTAAGTGCCTGGCAGAGGGTTCATCGAACCACCTTTGCAATTCACTATTATTCCAATCTCGTACAGCGTGCGGAAAGAATGAACACCTCTACCTTTCCATACGAGCTCTGATTTCCCTTATTTTATCTTGGTGATCGTTCCTCCCTATGTAGGTCGGTGTCAACAGAACATTTTCGCATTCGGAGAAGAAAGTTGGTGATTGGGATTTCGTGAGAAGATTCCGTCGCAACGAAAAACGCCTTTCTTTTAATGATATCCAGCCCAAATCCTGTATCATTTCTGTGACGCTCTCTCCCACATTTCGCGATAATACAAAACGTGCTGCCTTTCCTTGAACTTTTTCGATGCACTCCGTCAGTCCTATCTGGTAAGGATCCCACACCGCGCAGCAGTATTCTAAAAGAGGACGGACAAGCGAGCGTATTGTAGGCAGTCTCCTTAGTAGACCTGTTACATTATCTAACTGTCCTGCCAATAAAACGCAGTCTTTGGTTAGCCTTCCCCACAACATTTTCTATGTGTTCCTTCCAATTTAAGTTGTTCGTAATTGAAATACCTAGGTATTTAGTTGAATTGACGGCTTTTAGATTAGACAGATTTATCGTGTAACCGAAGTTTAACGAGTTCCTTTTAGCACTCATGTGGATGACCTCACACTTCTCGTTATATAGGGTCAACTGCCACTTTTCGCACCATTCAGATATCTTTTCTAAATCGTTTTGCAGTTTGTTTTGATTTTTGATGACTTTATTAGTTCAAAAAATGGTTCAAATGGCTCTGAGCACTATGGGACTCAACATCTTAGGTCATAAGTCCCCTAGAACTTAGAGCTACTTAAACCTAACTAATCTAAGGACATCACACACGCCCATGCCCGAGGCAGGATTCGAACCTGCGACCGTAGCAGCCCCGCGGTTCCGGACTGCAGCGCCAGAACCGCACGGCCACCGCGGCCGGCTGACTTTATTAGTCGATAAAAGACAGCGTCATCTGCAAACAGCCGAAGACGGCTGCACAGATTGTCTCCAAAATCGTTAATATAGATAAGGAACAGTAAAAGGCCTATGACACTACCTTGGGGAACGGCAGAAATCACTTCTGTTTTACTCGATGTCTTTCAGTCAGTTACTACTAACTGTGACCTCTCTGACAGGAAATCACAAATCTAGTCACATAACTGAGACGAAATTCCATAAGCACGCAATTTCACTACGAGCCGCTTGTGTGGTACAGTGTCAAAAGCCTTCCGGAAATCCAGAAGTACGGAATCGATTTGAAATCCCTTGTCAAATTGCACTCAACACTTCATGTGAATGAAGATATAGGTGTGTTTCATAGGAACGATGTTTTCTAAACCCATGTTGACTGTGTGTCAACAGACTCTTCGAACACCTTTGATAACGAACGCAAATAAAACTTTTAAACATTAAAAAAATCACAGGTGCGGCGCCGACGATGAAACAGCGGCAAGTGAAGTAGTCATGTTATACATAAATAGAACTTTCGGAGATACAAATCGCTAGTGGAGCATAGAGAACAATTGAGGAGTCACGGACGTAAGATTACTGTGTCGCAACGTTTGCCTCTAAAAGAACTACGCATATAATGCAGTGTGTTTGCTCCATGCAGCTTGTGTAACAGTCAGAGAAACTGGAATGGGAACATGTCTCTGTGATTACGTGAACATGGTTGCATTAAAGTGTTCCCAGAGCGCTAATTAGCGAAGATCTCACGCTGAATTTGCTAAGATTTTACGCTGTCGTTAGTACGAACACTTCCTTGCTTTTACATCGCTCTTCTGACATCAAGCAAGAAGAGTCACCTACACGTGTGACGTCTTAGAGGTAACAGTAGACTAGATTTTTTGAAGAGCTGGGTTCGAAACCTGGCATCTTTATTTCCACTTACGAGCCCTCACAACACTTCCATCAAATACCGCGATACTTTACCCAGTGCAGCCAGGGACAGCTTAACTTCCACCATTCCTTTCATCCCTATCAAATTATATGCATATGAATCGAATATAAACTAAAATGGCATCATACACGTAAATGGTGAAGTACGATTACAAGAGGTTTTTAACAGAAATGAATACGTCACTGATGTAACTTGTCACCAGTGTAGTTCAATCTGTATATTGAGAAAGGCATTGAGGAATGTAAAGATAATGTGGAAGGAATAAAAATTAAAGGAGCAGAAATCAAACTGAGAATATTTGCTGAGGACATAGCTGTCATTGAGGAAATCGAAGAGTAACTGCAAAAATATGTTAGTAATAAAAAACACAGTCTTGAAAGAGAAATATAATATGAAAATTAGTACAAAGAAGACGGATATTATGGGTTGCAACCGCAGTAGCCAACACAGTTACTGACATACCATTCAGACAAGTAAACACGTTTAGCTACTTACACTTCAGATGAGAAAAGTTGAGGCGACATAAAAGAGGAGAAATGCACAGCCAAAGGCAGCCCATTATAAGAAAAAGATGTTGCTTACATCAAGGAACGTAAGCATAAAAGAGATTTATTAAGAGCTGCGTCTGTAGCGCGGCCTCATAGTGTTCGGAGACGCAGGCCATTGGCACTTGCGACAGGAGATGCCTGGATGCATTTGAAATGTGGCGCTTAAGATATTTCCATTATTCAGAAAAGCTTTTCTTGCTATTTGTCAGTCTGCAATTTATATCGTCTTTATTTCTGTTTACGTTTATTTTTTGAACAAACGGAAAACTCGTCTGCTACTTTTGGTGTCTCGTTTCCTAAGTTAATAAATTGATTCAACTGAAGAGTACTACCCTAACCTAGCTTCACTTTTATTGATGTTGAACTTATAACCACATTTCAAGAGGCTATCCATACTATTCAGCTGATCCTCCAAGCACTTTGGCGTCGTCTCCGGTAGGATTGCAATGCTATTGGTAGGTCGACGACTTATTCGTCGCGCGAGATCTACAACTGTTTTGGTATTTAAAATTTATCGTTTATTTTGCCGTCTCAGTTGCACATTTATTTTTATGATATTACTAATTTCAATCAACATTTGATCACCTTTTGATCTTTGTAGTTGCATAAGCAACCCGTTTGTATTCATATCATATTTTGATGTGCAGTTCCATACGGAAACGACGGGTTGCTTACGCAAGCACAACGGTCTGAAGATGATCAAATATTTCTCGAACTAGTAACATCATAAAAATAAATTTGCAGCTGAGACAGCAAATAGACGGTAAAGTTCAAATTTTCTGGCAGATAAAAACTGTGTGTCGGACCAAGACACGGACTCGAGGAGTCTGCATTTTGCTGGCAAGTGCTCCACCGACTAAGCTACCTATGTTTCGTAGAAGAACTTATGTGAAGTCTGGAAGGTAGTAGGAGACGAGGTGTTAGCGAACGTAAAGCTGTGAGGATGGTTCGTGAATCTTGCCAGGGTAGCTCAATGGTAGAGCACTTGCCTGCGAAAGCCGAAGGTCCCGAGTTCGGGTCTCGGTCCGGCACACACTTCACACGAAGTTCCATATCACGGCACACTGCGCCAGGAAGTGAAAATTCCATTGTGATAAGCTGAAACTCGAAGTTATGTATGGGTATGCAAGCTTTCTCGGCGTATTTCGTTGATGAAATCTTCTCGAGCTGTCTACGGGAACACGACGCCACGAATTTCCTGAACACCCGAAATGATTTCGTCAATTGTAGTTTTTATTTCATCTCTGTCACCCTCAGTTCCGTTCTCAAATGTTGCCTGATTTTATTTGTTGCTTGCTCTACGTACAGATCGGTAAAACAGAGCCGGCCGCTGTGGCCGAGCGGTTCTAGGCGCTTCAGTCTGGAACCGCGCTGTTGCTACTGTCGCAGGTTCGAATCCTGCTTCGGGCATGGATGTGTGTGATGTCCTTAGGTAAGTTAGGTTTAAGTAGTTGTAAGTTCTAGGGGACGGATGACCTCAGATGTTCCCATAGTGCTTAGAGCCATTTGGTAAAACAGATCTTTGCTTCACTTCCTCATCAGGAGACGATGAGGATAAAAAAACGCCAAGTCTCACTTCTTAGTCGGCACCCGTAACTGAGCGGGCTGCGAATTGGAAGAGATTCGCGTCGTATGTCGCTGTAGCCGGGAAACGTGAAAGTAAAGCGCGTTGTTGTGGCAGCGGAGCGGACAGCTGTACCAAGAGGTACACCGTGAGGCAGTGTGAGGGAGGGACAGGAACGGCAGGAATGGGGGCAGAGCGGAGCCAGGAATGGGGTCAGCGGGAGCAGCAGCGGCAGCGAGCGTGAAAGCCGGCCGGCTGCGGGCCATCCCGTATCCCGGATGCGGCGGCCGCCGCGCCAGTCGGTCCCGGCCTATCTGCGTCCCGTTAGCGGGGCTGCCCGCCCGCAGCTGGCCTTGACCCGCGGCCCACATCGCTTCGCGGCCGTTAGGAATGCCGGCTGCGGTGCGGGGTGGCCGGGCGACACGCTCTCTACCCGCCGCCACCACTACCGCGGTAGTCGTCTCGGTCTGCCCTCGAAGTGATAACACCCCACTGCCGCCCATCGTAGACCCCTACGCCTTCATTACGGAAATAACATTTCCTCGGAAGAAGGATACAGCTCGAAATATTGGCAGTGAAGGTCTAAACAACACTCTCATCAAGCAACATTGAGAAACTCTACACAGAAACATGTTAGTCCCAAGGGGAATCTCTCTCTCTGACTTTGGCAGGGCATTAAGAAAGCGTAATAAACTCACTAATGTAATCGCTATGCTGAAAACTACATTCCCAAGCAATAAAACTGCAACACTGTGCGTTAAACAACGTCAAATTGGTATGAAATGTACTGAGCCAAAGAAACTGGTGCAATTGCCTAATACCACGTAGCGCACCCCAGGGCACGCAGAAGTGCCGCAACCCGACGTGGCATGGACCCGACTAACGTTAGAAGTAGTGTTGGAGGCAACTGACGCCATGAATCCTGCAGGGCTGTCCATAAATCCGTAAGATTACGAGGGGGTGAAGATCTCTTCTGAACAGCACGTGGCAAGGTATCCCAGATATGCTCAATGATGTTCATGTCTGGGGTGTTTGGTGGCCAGTGCAAGTGTTTAAACTCAGAAGAGTGTTCATGAGGCCGCTCTGTAGCAATTCTGGACGTGTGGGATGTCGCATTGTCTTGTTGGAATTGCCCTATTCCGTCGGAATGCACATGAATGGAGGCAGGTGATCAGAAGGGATGCTTACGTACGTGTCGCCTGTCAGAGTCGTATCTAGACGTATCAGGGATCCCATCTGTACAAGCCCCACACCATTACAGAGCCTCTACCAGCTTGAACAATCCCCTTCTGACATGCAGGGTTCATGGATTCATGAGGTTGTCTCCATAGCCGTACACGTCCATCCGCTCCATAAAATTTGAAACGAGACTCGTCCGGCTAGGCAACATGTTTCCAGTCATCAACAGTCCAATGTCAGTGTTGACGGCCCAGGCGAGGCGTAAAGCATTGCGTCGTGCAGTCATCAAGGGTACACGAATGGGCCTTCGCCTTCGAAAGCCCATATCGATGATGTTTCGGAGAATGGCTCGCACGTTGACACTTGTTGATGGCCCAGCATTGAAATCTGCGGCAAATAATGGAATGGTTGCACTTCTGTCACGTTGAACGATTCTCTTCAGTCGTCTTTGGTCCCGTTCTTGCAGGATATTTTTTCGACCGCAGCGATGTCGGATATTTGATGTTTTACCGGATTCCTGATATCATGATACTCTCCTAAAATGGTCGTACGGGAAAATCCCCACTTCATAGCTACCTCGGAGATGCTGTGTCCCATCGCTCCTGCGCCGACTATTAACACCACGATCAAAACTCACTTAAAATGTTGATGACCTGCCACTGTAGCAACAGTAACCGACCTAACAACTATGCCAGGCCGTATTCTGCCTGTTTACATATCTGTGTGTTTGAATACGCATGCCTATACCACTTTCTTTGGCGGTTAAATGTATTTCCAACATCCAGTCGGTCGCGAAATGGAAACCACAGTGAATATGAGAAGTGTTTTATCAGAATGGAAAATGCTCTTACCATAGCACAAAAGCCGCCCGATGTGGCCGAGCGGTTCTAGACGCTTCAGTCCGGAACCGCGCCACTGCTACGGTCGCAGGTTCGTAATCTGCCTCGGCCATGGACGTGTGTGACGTCATTAGGTTAGTTAGGTTTAAGTAGTTCTAAGTTCTAGGGGACTGATTACCTCAGATGTTAAGTCCCATAGTGCTCAGAGCCATTTGAACCATAGCACAATAAGACCAATACATCTTCGGATTGTTGTTGACTCGGGCGGCTACTGATCAGGTGTAGGTTTTTTACTGTGTTTCGAACCATGTTGCGTATATGCAAAGGAAAAGGCTTTCGCAAAGTAACACGACGATCATTAATTATATGTATTTGTCTACCTTGTTACAAAATTTGAAACCATTCACACAAGTCTGAAGCATAGAAGTGGCCCGGCTAGAAAAGCCCCAATAAACATGTTTTTGCACGTAAAATTCGACTGAAGCTAGATTTTCGAAACCAGGTTTTCAGTTTTATCGAAAGAATGCATTTTTAGTTTTGATTGATTCACTGTAAACCGTTTACACGCATTCAGTTCACGTAAGAAAGAATTTTACATGCCGCATTTAGCTCTTACAGAATTGACGCGCTCCATAAACCTGCCAGAAAAACGTGATTGTTTCCCACGTGCAGTTAAAACGAAGTAAGATTTTTTCAAACGGTTAAAACTTATCTTAGACCAAGGGCCGGCACACCGGTGGACCAAATCTGAGCCATTAGTCTCGCTCCAAGTTCGAAGTTATTGAAGGGTAACTGTTTTTCTAAGGAAAATCCGATCTAGGCTGACTAAGGTGCGCATGCAAATGGTGCCATTAGCTGAACATTAATTTCAACTCAATTAAAATCTTTTGCGAAAGGATTTCATCGATTCGCACAATTCACCTGGGCGCGGGCTCCGGTTCGTCGTTCAGACTTTGTTTAATGCACTGTAACACAGCTACAGTAAAACATATGTTCGAATGGCTATATAAATGGCTGGTGCGGGCTAAACAAGAAACTGTTCCAGCTCAGATAGGAACCTAGCACTAAGACCTTCCAAGCAGCGAACTTCGCTCGTTTTCATTCACGTTTGTTACAGTGCGTGCCAACTTTCCGATAACCTCGTCATAGAAGGCACCCACCTGTATTCTCCGCCAAATGTCTACGCTGGTGTACAGACCGTTGTCTGCGCCAAAGTGCTGTCCTCATAGCGGTTCATGTCAGCAAAGAGATGAAAATCAGAAAGAGCCACGTCCGGGCTGTATGGTAGGTGATCATCGAAAACGCTGCAGGAGCCTGTTTGTTGCGGCTACAGTGTCCGGCCGAGCATTGTCACGATGAACAACAATGCCTGAACACAACATTCTTCTTCGTTTGTTCCGAATTACCCTTCGTAAACGTTCTGATCCACTCGTTGAAGAAGATCATCGGTTGACGCTCGTTTCCCTGCCTGACCGTCTGCATCATGAACGTTCGTACGTCCTACTTCAAAGTTCTTGCACCACTGCCATACTTTGCTGTCACTCGTGACAGTTACGGTATGTGGGCTGCATGGGAATAAGACGGAACCTTTCACCATGAAGGAACTAAATGACAGCACGCACTTCACACCTGGAGGGAGACTCTGTTGTTCTGGGCATCTTTACGTGTTCACTGTGCGCACCTAACTGTAAGGTGCGAAGTGACGTGATGGACGGGCGTACTACAACGTATCTCCGTGAAGCTCCATCGTATTTTCACCTTCGTTTTAGTTTCGCGACCGATTCGACCTTGATCAAATAGTAGAACTCTCTCCTCCCGCACAGGCCATGAAGGCCCAAAGGTACCGACTGGCCGCCGTGTCATCCTCAGCCCACAGGCCTCACTGGCTGCGGCCGTGGACGGGAATGTGGTCAGCACACCGCTCTCCCGGCCGTACGTCACTTTCCGAGACCGCAGCCGCTACTTCTCAATCAAGTAGCTCCTCAGTTTGCCTCACAAGGGCTGAGTGCACCCCGCTTGCGAACAGCGCTCGGCAGACCGGATGGTCACCCATCCAAGTGTTAGCCCAGCCCGACAGCGCTTAACTTCGGTGATCTGACGGGAACCGGCGTTACCACTGCGGCAAGGCGGTTGGGCTGATCAAATAGTAGGCTTCCTTCATAATTGTAAATGCAACTGCTTAGCATTTCAATACAACCGCACAAAGCAGCTAGAAGTAACGCCACATACATAGCCTATGTAAGCAAATATTACGCAACGGGTTTCTCATTCGTAAATCACATTTGAATGTTCGTTGCTTGCGAGGTGGTCGTTTTATGTCTCGACTAAGAAGGAGAATCGTCTACCAGAACGTGTCAAGATTCCACTGCAACAGGATTGTGCCTTCCTGGACTGCAGATTATACACCATCCAGTCATATTAATGTGACTACCTGGCAAAAGCCTGAACAACAACCTTTTGCAGCGTGGACCTCTGTAGGGCGTGCAGGAGGGGAGTCAGTGAGGTTCTGGTACGTACCGAAAGGGATGTGGAAGCATGTCGACACCAGTGCCGTGGTTAGTTGCCCAAGGTTTCTCGGTTGAGGACCTACGGCGCGAACAGACCGATCGAGGAGGTTTCTCGACTGAGTCTAAGTCAGGGGAGTACGGCGGGCAGCGGAGTACGGTAAACTCATCCTGGTGCTGTTCGAGCCACGCGCCACGCACGTACACTACGAGCTGTGCGGTGCCGAGGAAAAACAAAATGCATGTAGGGATGGACATGGCCCCCAAAGATAAATGCATCCTTGTGTTGATCAATTGTGCCTTCCAGAATAATGAACTCACCCAAGGAGTACCACGAAAACATTCCCCACACCACAACACTCCCTCCTCCGGCCTGGATCCTTCCAGCGGCTGTTGCAGGGTGTCTACTTTCGAACGTTTCACGATGTACACGCCAACGGCCATCTGTCCGATGTAGCACAAAACGTGATTCATTCTGAAACGGTTACCTGTCGCCACTCAGTGGACATCCAGGTGCGGTTGTTGTTGTGGTCTTCAGTCCTGAGACTGGTTTGATGCAGCTCTCCATGCTACTCTATCCTGTGCAAGCTTCTTCATCTCCCAGTAACTACTGCAACCTACATCCTTCTAAATCTGCTTAGTGTATTCATCTCTTGGTCTCCCTCTACGATTTTTACCCTCCACGCTGCCCTCCAATACTAAATTGGTGATCCCTTGATGTCTCAGAACATGTCCTACCAACCGATCCCTTCTTCTAGTCAAGTTGTGCCACAATTTTCTCTTCTCCTCAATCCTATTCAATACCTCCTCATTAGTTATGTGATCTACCCATCTAATCTTCAGCATTCTTCTGTAGCACCACATTTCAAAAGCTTCTATTCTCTTCTTGTCCAAACTATTTATCGTCCATGTTTCACTTCCATACAAATACTTTTAGAAACGACTTCCTCACACTTAAATCTATACTCGATGTTAACAAATTTCTCTTCTTCAGAAACGCTTTCCTTGCCATTGCCAGTCTACATTTTATATCCTCTCTACTTCGACCATCATCAGTTATTTTGCTCCCCAAATAGCAAAACTCTTTTACTACTTTAAGTGTCTCATTTCCTAATCTAATTTCCTCAGCATTACCCGACTTAATTCGACTACATTCCATGATCCTCGTTTTGCTTTTGTTGATGTTCATCTTATATCCTCCTTTCAAGACACTATCCATTCCGTTCAACTGCTCTTCCAAGTCCTTTGCTGTCTCTGACAGAATTACAATGTCATCGGCAAACCTCAAAGTTTTTATTTCTTCTCCATGGATTTTAATAGCTACTCCGAATTTTTCTTTTGTTTCCTTCACTGCTTGCTCAATATACAGATTGAATAACATCGGGGAGAGGCTACAACCCTGTCTCACTCCCTTCCCAACCACTGCTTCCCTTTCGTGTCCCTCGACTCTTATAACTGCCATCTGGTTTCTGTACAAATTGTAAATAGCCATTCGCTCCCTGTATTTTACCCCTGCCACCTTCAGAATTTGAAAGAGAGTATTCCAGTCAACATAGTCAAAAGCTTTTTCCGAGTCTACAAATGCTAGAAACGTAGGTTTGCCTTTCCTTAATCTAGCTTCTAAGATAAGTCGTAGGGTCAGTATTGCCTCACGTGTTCCAATATTTCTACGGAATCCAAACTGATCTTCCCCAAGGTCGGCTTCTACTAGTTTTTCCAGTCGTCTGTAAAGAATTCGCGTTAGTATTTTGCAACCGTGACTTGTTAAACTGATAGTTCGGTAATTTTCACATCTGTCAACACCCGCTTTCTTTGGGATTGGAATTATTATATTCTTCTTGACGTCTGAGGGTACTTCGCATGTCTCATACATCTTGCTCACCAGATGGTAGAGTTTTGTCAGGACTGGCTCTCCCAAGGCTGTCAGTAGTTCTAATGGAATGTTGTCTACTCCCGGGGCCTTGTTTCGACTCAGGTCTTTCAGTGCTCTGTCAAACTCTTCACGCAGTATCATATCTCCCATTTCATCTTCATCTACATCCTCCTCCATTTCCATAATATTGTCCTCAAGTACATCGCCCTTGTATAGACCCTCTATATACTCCTTCCACCTTTCTGCTTTCCCTTCTTTGCTTAGAACTGGGTTTCCATCTGAGCTCTTGATATTCATACAAGCGGTTCTCTTATCTCCAAAGGTCTCTTTAATTTTCCTGTAGGCAGTATCTTTACCCCTGGTGAGACAAACCTCTAAATCCTTACATTTATCCTCTAGCCATCCCTGCTTAGCCATTTTGCACTTCCTGTCGATCTCGTTTTTGAGACGTTTGTATTCCTTTTTGCCTGCTTCATTTACTGCATGGTATTCGCGTGCAAATTCCACCCTTCGTCGCCTATGAACTGCAGTCGGCTTGGTTGCATGAACCAAGCGCCTGCTGCAGAGGGTGATACGCTGCAATGTTCACAGGATGTACGTTGAGAAGACACTGTCGGTAGCCCCTTGGATCATCCGGGCGGCCAGTTGCTCATCAGTTGCACGTATATACGCCCTTTCACGCCTCCGCAGCCGTCGTTCACCCCTGTCATCTATGGCTCCTGTCATCTGCACCTCAAATGCCATGCACGGTATACTTTAACCACGGCGGCATGCGAACAGTTTCGGGAATGCTTCCACCCTTGGCATGAAAGCCAATGATCACGCCCTTTTGGACGCCCTATAGATCGCTCCATTTCCGTATTACGACGACGGCTGCTCTTTCTTCCGCATCCCCGAGACACATTTTATATACACTCCACTACTCGTACTGCCACCTGCCGTCTGTGTGAGTGGTTATTGCACGTTGACGACCGTGTACACGCCCGTTTAGCTTGCATTTACGTATGCGGCCGCCTTTGGTTTCCAACTAAGTGTGCTGGAACGTAATACATAGATGGTCGGCAAGTTGCGCGTATAGCAACGAACTTCAAGACTTAAAATTAGGCATTAGGTATACATCAGATGTACACGGCCAGCTTGGCGGCGTTAGTTGTACTTAATTGTCGGTAAGTATCGGCTGCCTGTGACAGCTGGCAGGTCCTTCAGTGTACTTGTTTTGCTATTTACGGTCACGCCAATGCCGTATAACAGACCTTCGAATCCATGGTCGGCAGTGCAGTGGTCTTCGCTCCACATGTAATCGATTCGAAACCTCATTAGAAAGAAACATTCTTTTGGCCGGAAAGAAGAAAGGAGACTCTGGATGTATAAGTCCACGGCGACACACTGCGAGGGATTAAAGTCAGTATCTCGTTGACAGAAAGCATCAAACTTTGTTTCTAGTGATTCCAGCGTCAGGTAGGGGTAGTGACCTTGGCTGTTGCATTGATGCTGTTAGAGAGAAGTAAGCTGTGTGTCACAATTTTGCGTATAATTTTCATTTCCGCGCTTTTAGACCACAATAAGAGTAGCACACTACGCTGCAAGGCACAGGAACTCTTAGCGGTCAGTATCACGATATTCGCACACAGTCGATACCTCACACTAAGAAAAATAGAGACAGTCTGTAACAGGTGTTCACAAAATAAGACTGGGATTAACGTCCCGTCGGAGACAAGGTGACTGGAAATGGAATACAAACTTGAATAGGACAAGGATAGGTATAAAAATCGGCTGTAGCCCTTACAATGGAGCGATCTCAGCAGCTGCCTTAGCTGCTTTAGGGAAGCTATGGAAAAATTAAATATGGGGGGGCCGTAGGGTGATTTAGACCCAATCCGTCTAAATAAGTGTCCAGTAATCTCGCCCTTGTGGCAATGGATCGATACTGTAGACACAGCTCCTCACAAATGGTTCAAATGGCTCTAAGCACTATGGAACTTAACATCTGAGGTCATCATTAGAACTACACTCCTGGAAATTGAAATAAGAACACCGTGAATTCACTGTCCCAGGAAGGGGAAACTTTATTGACACATTCCTGGGGTCAGATACATCACATGATCACACTGACAGAACCACAGGCACGTAGTCACAGGCAACAGAGCATGCACAATGTCGTCACTAGTACAGTGTATATCCACCTTTCGCAGCAATGCAGGCTGCTATTCTCCCATGGAGACGATCGTAGAGATGCTGGATGTAGTCCTGTGGAACGGCTTGCCATGCCATTTCCACTTGGCGCCTCAGTTGGACCAGCGTTCGTGCTGGACGTGCAGAGCGCGTGAGACGACGCTTCATCCAGTCCCAAACATGCTCAATGGGGGACAGATCCGGAGATCTCGCTGGCCCAGGGTAGTTGACTTACACCTTCTAGAGCACGTTGGGTGGCACGGGATACATGCGGACGTGCATTGTCCTGTTGGAACAGCAAGTTCCCTTGCCGGTCTAGGAATGGTAGAACGATGGGTTCGATGACGGTTTGGATGTACCGTGCACTATTCAGTGTCCCCTCGACGATCACCAGTGGTGTACGGCCAGTGTAGGAGATCGCTCCCCACACCATGATGCCGGGTGTTGGCCCTGTGTGCCTCGGTCGTATGCAGTCCTGATTGTGGCGCTCACCTGCACGGCGCCAAACACGCATACGACCATCATTGGCACCAAGGCAGAAGCGACTCTCATCGCTGAAGACGACACGTCTCCATTCGTCCCTCCATTCACGCCTGTCGCGACACCACTGGAGGCGGGCTGCACGATGTTGGGGCGTGAGCGGAAGACGGCCTAACGGTGTGCGGGACCGTAGCCCAGCTTCATGGAGACGGTTGCGAATGGTCCTCGCCGATACCCCAGGAGCAACAGTGTCCCTAATTTGCTGGGAAGTGGCGGTGCGGTCCCCTACGGCACTGCGTAGGATCCTACGGTCTTGGCGTGCATCCGTGCGTCGCTGCGGTCCGGTCCCAGGTCGACGGGCACGTGCACCTTCCGCCGACCACTGGCGACAACATCGATGTTCTGTGGAGACCTCACGCCCCACGTGTTGAGCAATTCGGCGGTACGTCCACCCGGCCTCCCGCATGCCCACTATACGCCCTCGCTCAAAGTCCGTCAACTGCACATACGGTTCACGTCCACGCTGTCGCGGCATGCTACCAGTGTTAAAGACTGCGATGGAGCTCCGTATGCCACGGCAAACTGGCTGACACTGACGGCGGCGGTGCACAAATGCTGCGCAGCTAGCGCCATTCGACGGCCAACACCGCGGTTCCTGGTGTGTCTGCTGTGCCGTGCGTGTGATCATTGCTTGTACAGCCCTCTCGCAGTGTCCGGAGCAAGTATGGTGGGTCTGACACACCGGTGTCAATGTGTTCTTTTTTCCATTTCCAGGAGTGTATTTAAACCTAGTTAACCTAAGGACATCACACACATCCATGCTTGAGGCAGGATTCGAACCTGCGACCGTAGCAGCAGCGCTGTTCCAGACTGAAGCGCCTAGAACCGCTCGGTCACAGCGGCCTGCATCGATTTTGGAATATAGTGGAAATGGATCAGGCGATGCTCAAGGAATTAGACTGTGAAACGAGACACTAAAAGTAAACAACTAGTTTCGATATTCGGTCATTAAACATCTGAGGTCATCAGTCGCCTAGAACTTAGAACTACTTAAACCTAACTAACCTAAGGACATCACACACGTCCACGCCCGAGGCCGGATTCGAACCTGCGACCGTAGCGGTCGCGCGGTTCCAGACTGAAGCGCCTAGAACCGCTCGGCCACACCTGCCGGCTCGCACCATACAGATATATTTTCTAAATCTTTTTGCAATTTGTTTTCATTTGCAGATGACTTTACTAGTCTTTAAACGGCAGCATCATCTCTAAACAACCTAATACTGCTGTCTCCTAAATCGTTTATATAGATGAGGAACAGCAGAGGGCCAATAACACTACCTTGGAGAACGGCAGAAATCACATCTGTTTTACCCAATGACTTTCCGTCAATTACTACGAACTGCGACCCCTCTTGACAGGAAATCACGAACCCAGTCACATAACTGAATCCATATTCCATAAGCGCACAATTTCACTGAAAGCCGCTTGTGTGGTGCAGCGTCAAAAGCCTCCTGGAAATCTAGAAATTCGTTCAACTGATCTTCTTAACTCCTTAGCCGTCTCTGATGGTATTACGATGTCCTCGTCATGTCTCAAATTCTTTACTTCTTCCCCTTGAACTTTATTTCCCTTGCGATATATGAACTGCGTTAGTAAAAGTACGCAATGGACAGTGAGCGTCGGGAGCATATCAGCGCCACGAGGAGGCGGCAGAAGGCAGCGCCAGGAGAGGCGGCCCAGCCCGTTACAGCGCTGCGGCCGCGCTTGCCCAAGCGGCCTACTTACTTACCGGCGAGGTGCGCCGCCAGTCGCGCTGCTCCAGCTAGTGGAAGCTCCCAGCAGGGGGCGCCTCCGACTGCTCTTTCCTTTCTGCCGTCTTGAGAAAGAGTCCAACAACGATGACATCGACGACGTTAGCGCATCCTCCACTATTACAGCTGATAAATGCTCCTCGAGTTCCTAAACGTGGAATGATGAATTACGATTATTCATTACGTGCAGCCATATCACATTACAGTCCGCCCCGATAGCTGAGTATTCGGTCAGAGGGCTGCGTGCTCTCTGTAATAAAAAACTAAGTCAAAGAACCAACGATGAACTTAAACGGATGTCTTATGACGTCCGCCCAGACCAAACGCAACGAACTATACCGAAAAAAAATGAAAAAAGTGGTCAGCGTGACGGATTGCCGCCCTACGGGCCCGGGTTCGATTCTCGGCTTGTTCGGGGATTTTCTCCGCTCAGGGACTGGGTGTTGTGTTGTCTTCATCATCATTTCATCCCCATCCGGCGCGCAGGTCGCAAAATGTGGCGTCGAATGTAATAAGACCTGCACCAAGGCGGCCAGACCTGCCACGTAAGGGGCCTCCCGGCCAATTGCGCCAAACGATCATTTCCATTTCCATATCACATTGCAGACTATTGTCTCATCTTTCTCCAGTCTCCTGGAGTTGTGACTTGCAAGGTAAATGTAGGAGATAGTCGCAGATACGTGAACTCCGACGGTGACGTGGCATAAATCGTTGGAAACAACGGCTTGTCATTGTCCTGCAGCATTAATCTCACGTAGCCAGTGAAACGGTAAGTCTCGGTGTTCCCTAGAAATTTGACGAGTTTGCATGTTAACGCGTGAATCGATTTTGCTAGCCCTGTCAAATATCGATTTCCTTACTGCCAGTTATTTTACACGAGTTGCTTCTGGATATCAGCTGTTCCGATTTCTGATTTAGTCAGTATGATGGCCAATCTCTTTATTTAAATGTGGGAGGTGGATAACTTCTTGCTCGGTCTACTATTTCCTCTTCTCCTTCGTTCCACAAATACTTTATATCCCGACGCCCCTATCTATTGCAGAATTTAACACTAGAATTCATAAGAAGCGGATCCGCCAGTATAAAAGGAGTATCGTGTTGTCAGTAGAGAACCACTAACGGCGGAATGGATCCGTTAGGAGGGACCGAGCCAGGTGGTGCAGTGGTTAGCACAGTGGACTCGCATTCGGTAATTCGTGAGGACGACTGTTCAAACCAGCGTCCGGCCGTCTTGATTTAGGTTTTCCGTCATTTCACTAAATCGTCTCAGGCAAATGCCGGGACGGTTCCTTTGAAAGGACACGCCCAATTTCCTTCTCCATCCTTCACTAATCCGAGCTTGTGTTCCGTCTCTTATGACCTCGTTGTCGACGGAAAGTTAAACACTAATCTCCTCCTCATGCTTCCCCTCCGTTAGGAGGCTCAGTGAATTCGGACGTGGACAAGTCATTGGATGTCACCTGTGTGATAAATCCATCAGGCACATTTCGGCCCTTCTAAAGCCGCCAACGTCGACCGCTGTGCTCCTTATGTACTTACGGACAGGGACCGTCGAGCATTACGGAAAGTGGTTGAAAAAAAAACTCGCATGCAAACAGCGGAAGGAATCACGCGAGTCGGCCGCGGTGGCCGAGCGGTTCTCGGCGCTTCAGTCCGGAACCGCGCGACTGCTACGGTCTCAGGTTCGAATCCTGCCTCGGGCATGGATGTGTGTGTTGTCCTTAGATTAGTCAGGTTTAAGTAGTTCTAAGTTCTAGTGGATTGATGACCTCAGATGTTAAGTCCCACAGTGCTCAGAGCCATTTGAACCATTTGAATCACGCGTGAGTCCCTAAGTGCTACCGGCAGTCTAGCTAGCACAGTCACTGTGCGTAGGGAGTTTTTACAGAAATGGGATAGAATGTTGGAGCTGCTCCTCATAAGCCACACATGTCTGCAGTCGACGCTGGGCGACGCTTGAGGTGGTGTAAGAGCGACGCCAGTGGACGCTGGGTGACTCGAAACGCTGTACCCATGGCAATACCATGGAAGGGCTTGGGTTTGACGAATGCCTGGAGAACGTTAGCCTACCAGTCATCATGCGTAGTGCCAACAGTGAAGCGCATAGCAGATGGTGTTACGGTACGGGGGTGTTTTTCGCCCTTAGATTGTAATCCCCTAATTGCGCTTAAGAAAACGCTAAAGGAGTAAGGACATGAACACATTTTACAGTATTGTTTACTGCGTATAGTACAGGAACACTTCGGAGAAAATGATTGTTTGTATCCGCACTCTGCACCCTGTCATAAAGCGCCGTCTATGAGTCAATGCTTTGTGTACAATAGCGTTCCTGAAATGGACTGGTCTGCTCAGAGTCCCGACCTGACTCTAATTTAACACCTTTAAGATGAGTTAGAGTTGAATCCTCGTTAGCCACTTTTATGTCGTCTCGTTGTCTCTGTAGAGCTGTACCATGGGAAGCAAGCAGAGGACGTTGGTTGGTGGCTGGTATCCTCGTTCTATGACACAAACTGCACGCAATTATTAACTGCGTTCTTTATTACATAAACAAAAAACTACTGAACTTAGGCTTCCATGTGCTGTAGTACAATCTCTCCTCTATAGTCCATTTTAGCCTCACTCCTGATGAAATACAAAGTCCACTATGAACACTATAAGGCTGCTACGTGCTACCTGTCTCTGTGTTAGAGGCTAAGACTGCAGCTCTGACTCAGTGACACGCTCGGTGATAGACTCGAACTAACTCGGCGCGATAGGCTCAAACTAACTGAACGGACCTGCCCTCCGGTCCGCGGTGACTATCTAAACAGTGGCGGCCGAGAGGGCGTTGGCGGCGCGTTTCCAGCGAGTCTTTCGTTGGCCTCTGTCGATTGTCTTATAACCTTTATACCACATGGTGTGCTGGTGCCAGCCTCTGCCACCACTGTTAGAACGTCGACTTCGCTCCAGGCCCCAACATCCAACATCTCTAGTTTAAGTTCTTGAGGAAGTACAGGCTGCCATTCCTCCACAGACATTCAGATACCTTGATGATAGTGTCCCCAGCAGAGTTCAAGCCCTCACAATGGCGATATGCGCACAGCCCACATATTAATGTCCAACAATAGCTATCCAGGTACTTTTGATCAGGTAGTGTACCCACTCCATCCAGGTGGCTGCATTTTTAAAAGCAAGGAGCAGTCTGACAACCCAAGCAAGTTTCAGATACGGCACAGTTTTCACTTGGAAGTGGTCATCAACTATGGAAGAGTAAATGCGGCAGCTGGAACCACATTCCCAGAATCAACATTCGAATGTTTACACGACCAACTAAAAGCGATACCGGGAAATTCGTTTACTAACAACGGTTTTCGAGCCCCATGTGAATATCTGATTGTCAAACAGTGTCACAAGAAGTATGCCTTGTTGAGAACTTTCACTATTTGTAGATATCGTTAGAGGTGGAGATCAGTTCGGACTGGGCAAGGATGTCGCAGGAAATAGCATGCAGTCTTAATGAAGGAACCACGACAGTATTCGCCTGAAGTGAGTTGCGGGAACTGCGCGAAATCGAAATCGGTGTAGGTGGACACGGGTTCGAATCCTGCCAAGTTGAGTTATATGGTGCAGCTCAATTCTAACAAATCCAGTAGCCTGTGTGCGTGTAAACGTAGCGCGCTCGTTAGTTTCCGTAGCATCGATGTCAAGCCGTTATGTCATTAGCACTCCAGTAGCTAACAGAACTGCTCTTCCGCGTTTCGTACTGGGAGCCGCAGACGCAGGAGCCAACTATTGAAGCCGCTCTCTTTGTCAGCGGCGAAGGCCGTGCTACCGAGAATGGCGGGAAGGCGTGCGTTACAGATAACCCGGCGCGTTACAAGTTGTCTGTTCCGTCACGTACTGAACGCTCTGTGCGCGCAGACCAGACACACACACAGCCCAGACTTGTTTACTCTGTCTCCAGCGCAACCCTCTATCAGATGGGCTGTGTTAGTTAAGCGTCAAAATATATCCTGACATTTCTCTGCACGATTATCCTGTGTGTGGTCCTAACCGATCACGTGGAGCACAAATTCTCAAGGTTTTTTTTACGGATCGTAGAGATACTATAAATATTCAACGTAACTTTTATGCAAAAAGTTCGACGCTCTATTAGTAAACCAAATTATTTTGAGGAAGCAAATTGGAGTAATAAAAATTAACGTTTATGTTCATGTGAAACGAATTCAACACTGTTCCGATGACAGTACAGAAATATTGAATGAACTGCTTTGTGAGTCTGGCGTGATCAGTAGCGTAAAAGTTCAGTAGAGTCACGTGCTAACGAGATCTCGAGAGTTCCGAATTGATCTTACCTGCTGGGCTGGGTAAATCATTCAGTGCGAATGACAATTTAATGTCAAGTTCATATTCACGCCAGCGTCTTTTGCTGTTATATAAAGGGCGATAAAAAAGTTTCCGTTGGAAGGCCACACTATCCCCTTGCCTTCATATCGGTGTTTATAAACCCGCATCGGAGTCACGATGGATGGATCAACGCTGCAGCAATGGCCTCAAACGAAACTTTTTGATCGTCTCCTATAAAATATGGATAAATGGATGTTTGTCCAACAGAGTAATACTTTCACTGTTTAATTACTTAAACGTTCATTAAGCATCAGTAACGTTACTTCAACCAGTTGATAGTAAAATACCTCTTTTATCTGGATTTCTTCATCCTAACCTAGAATTTCGTTTGCAGAGACTACCAGAAATTCGACTACAAAGGTGCTTAGGTGATGAGAGAACTTTTTTCCATGATATAACATGAAATCTTAAGTAAGGAGAGAATTTGCTCTGCAAATGAAATTGACATGTAGAAGAAAGCCAAAAGACAGAAAGTAAGCTATTACGGTAATTTACAATCACGACATTCCCCTATCTCTGTATTACGCTCACGGCACGCAGTCTGTCGCAAATGCTAGATCGCTAAACTTTACCTGTAGTGTTTCACAAAACGAGTGTCTATTTCCCACCAGAAATTCCTATTTGAGTTCACGGAAAATTTCCGTAACACTCGTGTGTCGATCGAATCAACCGGTAACAAATCTAGCATCAATCTATCAGTCTCGTAGGTACTTTTACATTCGATGATTTCAAAATGTTAATAATGACGTGTGGAGTTCTGCCTGAATGTAAATCCTGAACCCAATTAAAATAAGTTCGTATTTTATTCACTAGGCGAGAGTGCGAAACTTAATCGAACGACGTCCCGATGCCAAGGTTACGGCCTCAGAGTGCGTAACTTCATCTGCTGCCTTCTGGTCGTCAAGGACGAACAGATCGAGCTGAGTTTCGCAAGGTCTCTGCGGATTCCTTGCTGATTTTTATAGCGGAAGTTTCCGTTCTGCTAATAGGGCTATATGCATGAGCGTGAAACGTGTCCTATAGTTCTACAACAGATAGACATCCGCAGTAAAGCCCAACAGTTATGTGGGTAAAATCTTCAGCATACAGCCAGTACAGACTAAAAGATATGGAGATATATTTCATACGTATATGTGACACCGAAATGAAGATAAGAAGTATGTCTGATACCATACATCACAAAATTGGAACCGTATGTTGGAAATGCTATTTTAAGATAAATATGTCAAACATGTTACAGCTGTTGGCAACGAGGGATGTTGAGCAGTTACATAAGATGGCGCAATCAGTGACTGACGTCAACATGATACTACCTTTAGGAACATACAGTGTGGCACAATTAAATATAGATAATTACTGCATCATACAGAACGGAATATGTAAATTAATTTAAGTTGTCCCGTTAGGTCCCATCCTATCCAACGCCTGGGAAAACACGGTACATTCCGAAAGCAGCGCCAAACATATGTGACAGTGACCAATCGTTTCTTGATGCATCATTTAGCAACTATCTCTTCATACTCATGTGTGTATAAAAACTTTAAATCAACTATAGGTTGCTCCAAACTGATCGAAATTAGATAAAATAAAAAAGTTGGTCTCTTTCCAGGAAGAAACAACGCACTGAGACCCTCGGAAATAATCATAAAATTAGGCTACATCACACCATTATCTTTGGAAAGGGGGAAGAAACGCTCTTTGTAATTGCGTAAAATATTTCCAATTGCGTAAAACCTGCCAGTCATTTCGGAAAAGACTCAAATAAAAAGTAAAATTAAATCCAACTAATACCCAACAAAAACCCAAAAACGAAAAAAGAAGATCGAAGAAAATGAACGTAATTAACTTTAGGTTCCATCGCTGTTCGTTTTCAAATACTCGCTCGCAGTGGGACAAAAGCGCATCGTAAGTAGTTCACACAAAATCCGTAAGAGACGCTACCACAGATCGCAGTTAACGCAGCCGCCTTTCCTTCCGACCATACTAATTCTAAAGTTTAGGCAGTTATGCGATTCTGTTCGACGATTCTTCTTGAAAGTGGACCGTTTGCCAATAGTGTTTTTAATTCGCTATTTCTATATTTACAGCTATTTTACCACAGAATTTGTTGCGTAATACTGTTGAAATAACGGAGATTATGCTACCGTGTCTCCAGTAATACAACTGAACGTCGCGTTAACCAATAACCGTCGCTGCTCACTAAGCCAGCTGTTACTTCATGAAAGTTTTACGAGTCAACCATACCTTTATCCCAGCACACTACCGGCGTTTCACTCCAGCCAGAGAGCGCCACACCGCATGGGCTTGGAGTGGCCCCGCCCCTTCTGCACCCAGAGGCGACCGCACGCGCCTTGCTTGGTCTATCCGCTTGCCGGGAATGTCTCCGACTGCCGACTGGCATGTTGCTGGGCAACGCCCCCTGCAGTTCAGAACAATGGACTGGGAACGTCTATCGTAGCCGCTTGACCAGATGTGCGCAGCGAGAACAACACATCAGTGGTTATCCAGCAGAATCCAAATTTTATTACGCTTTTACTTCGAAAACTAATAATATGGCAATGACTTGGGTCTCAAATTAGCTAAGTATTTACGCCACAGTTCACATTCCGAAATACTTTATGGCCTGAACGTGTCATTTCTATAATGATGGCACATACTGATTAAAATGGTACACACAAGGTAGCCAGAGTATCTTGTGTATCCCATATACGTAAAAAGAATTTTGTTGTTGTTGTGGTCTTCAGTCCGAAAACTCGTTTGTTGCAGCTCTCCACGCTAGTCTATTACATGCAAGCCTCTTAATCTTTGTATAACTGCTGCAACCTACGTCCATTTGCACTTTCGTACTGCAGACAGGCCTCTATATATTTTACCCCCATCGATCCATTGATACCTCTGTAGAAATCATATCAGCCGATTCGTTCTGGGCAAGTATTGTTAGGAATTTCTTTTTCCCTCGGTTCGTTTACGTACTTGTCCACTATTTATTCGATCTACCAATCTAATATGCAGCAGTCTTCTGTGACAGCACAAAAGCTTTGAGTGAGCTGTTTATTATCCACATTTCATTTCTGTGCAAAATTACACTACAGACAAATGCCTTCAAAAAAAGTCTTCTTAATGTTCAAGTATAAATTTAATGTTAACAAATTTCTCTTTTTCAGAAAACCATTTTCTTACTATATTGAGTCATCGTTTTATATCCCCTGTAGTTTGGACACGGTGAGTTATTTTGCTACCCAAATAGTAAAACTCCTCTAATATTTCAATGTCACAGTTACTAATCTAACTCCCTCAGCATCGCCTGATGTAGTTCTACTGCGTCCCTCTGTTATACTTTTATTGGTGTTCATCACGTAACCTCCTTTCGAAATATTATCCATTCCGTTCACGTGATTTTGCATGTCCTCCGCCGTCTCTGACCGTGTTACAGTATCATCGGGCAAAGCTCAAAGTTCTTATTTCTTAAAATTTTAGATTCGACAAGTAATACAGCTTAATACTCGAAACTCTTTTTTAGCTGAGTACGTGAAACAGCTGCGATATATTTTAATGGAACTGCACATTTTTCAGCGGTATTCGAAGGATAAACAGGAAAATGATAGGATAAAGACCCGTTGACGTCGATGGAACCAGAGACGTAGCAAAAACTCATGTGGGACAAGGATGGAGAAGGAAATTAGCCGCGTCCTTTTCAAAGGAACCACCCTGGCATACAAATTAACCTATTTAGGGAAACCACGGAAAATATAAATTTCAATGACCGGAAAAAGAGTTGTACTCTGCCACTCCCAAATAATCGGTGGTGTCATTAGAAAAGGAGGTTGTGCTAAAATGGGAGGTGAAACCTGCCCGTGCGCAGTATACGTGCTACCCTGTTACCCAATAAGAAGCAGACGTAATTCCCCTGAGCAACTTGTGCTAAACTTGGCTCTGCAAGTCATAGTTATAATCCTCTTTTCCAGAGCTTACACACGTTAAAAAATAAATAGTGTAGTTCGCCGGAAGTCGGGCCTGATGGTGTAGCGGTAAAACGTGTGCCTGCAAAACCGAAATGTCACGACATCGAATACCGATCGGGCCACGAAATATTTTATTCTGCTTTTAATTTATCTCTCACTTCTCCACAATGTCTACATTCGCCAGGAACGACACGGGGTGCGGATTACACGTTAAACTGTAGGTCCCTTTTCCTCGGTAGGGTTACTGGGATAGGTTAGGGACACGCAAGTTGCAGAAGTGACGTCCAATTGAAAGACTTATACCATGCAGTTGAGTCACACGGATGTATTTTTACAGCTATTTAAAAAAAAATAACTGCAGTTGATTCAGCATCTCGGTGTCTGAAAAAAGTTACGAGTACTAAGAAAACAGGAAAATACTCTCCCTTTTGCGCCGAAATTCTTGCATCGATGTCTGTAACTATTTGTAATGTATTTGGGGCTTTATGCTGGCTGTATACGTATTCAAGTAAAGAACTTGTCTTTGATATTGAAGTTGTCAAAATAACTGAAATTTTTTTGGATTGAACTCATGTCTGCTAAATGCCAGATATTTTATTTTTGTGCGTAGACAGAGGCGTTTGTAGTTACGTACACATTTCACTAGGAGCAGTTATTTGCATCCACTAGACAGGACTGTGCATATCATGTTTACATCGCATGCTGTATTTCACAATTATTCTGAAACTGTAATGTAATGTTGACAATAACTTTCAATGAAGAATAAATGCACTACGAGGCTATTGTTAGTATTCCAAAAAAATGGTTCAAATAGGTCTGAGCGCTGTGGGACAACATCGAGGTCATCAGTCCCCTAGAACTTAGAACTAATTAAACCTAACTAACCTGAGGACATCACACACAACCATGCCCGGGGCAGGATTAGAGCCTGCGACCGTAGCAGTCGCGCGGTTCCGGTCTGAAGCGCCTAGAACCGCTCGGCCACCGCGGCCGGCGTTAGTATTCCCAATGCCTTGAGTAGATGCCCACATCTATGATTGTGGACCATACACAATTGCAACTACTTTGTTACTTTAGAGAATAGTTACCTCAAATTTATGTTGTAAAGAAAAATACTTTAAGTTACTGATTTCAATCTTCCGAATAATTATTATTGTGACAAAATTAACTAATTGTGACGTTTTAGAAGATCTGTTGTGATGTTTTCGGAGTGAGTTCTCGTCAATCTGTAGCTCCCAAACTAGACTTAGAAACTCCTATGCTGTTTCTTATTTTCCCAGTAGTGTATTTCAGTGAGTGATGTACTTTTATAGCAATACATTGAATTGTTTTTTAAGTTTAGCGCAAGCAAATTCGAACAAAATCAGTCAATGAAATACACAAAAGCCTCATCTTATCCTTTTCTGTTCCGTGTGTTGTTTCAGAGACAACCAGCAAAAACCGATTTGTAAAGAATTGAACCCGCTTGTATAAAACAGGTTCAAACGTTTGTACATTACAAACGAGGCAATGTTTTCAGTGTGTTCTGTCGCTCACATACAAGCAAACACCGTCCGAACACACCTTAAAGACCCAGTGGTACCGACCGACCACCATGTCATCTTCAGCCTTTAACCGACACCGAATGCGGGTACAAAGGGGCGTGTGGTCAGCACACCGCTTTCCCAGCCGTTGTCAGTTTTCGCGACGGGAGCGGCAACTTCTCAACCAAGTAGCTCCTCAATAGGCCTCACAAGGGCTGAGTGCACCCCGCTTGACAACAGCACTCGGCAGACATGGACGGTGACCCATCCAAGTGCTAGCCAAGCCTGAGAGCGCTTAACTTCGGTGATCTGACGGGAACCGGTGTTACCACTGCGGTAACGCCGTTGGCCTATAAATCACATAAGAGGGAAAAGATCAGGTTTAAAAAAAATCTGCTGGAAGTCGCTAAGAGCTCTCATTATCAAAAACTGGATGAGTACACTGAGTATTTTTGCGCTCCGTTTTAAACAAAAGGTAGTTTTTCACGCATCTCAGTATTCATGACGAAGATGTTATCTCCTGAACCGTGTGCCGCAAAATGATATAATTTTGCAGGTGCAATCAGTAAACTGTGTGGATACTATCTGCAAAATGTATGCGGATGGAGAGACAGAGATAATAGTGAATCATTAAACAGCATACCCGATGCTGAACTTTCACTGCATGGATAGCGAAAACGTAGTAAGCGATAACGTTTTCCCCTTGATAAAAGGGGAACGATAAGTTCTGTGGGCGACGACAACGAGAAAAATTTTCGTGATGGTTCGAAATTTTACATGAAGTTGGTTAAAAGTCGCCAAGTGCTTTCATTCTCGAATACTGGATGAATAAAGTTTGGATAATTTGCACGTCACTAGTTGTGTTGCCTCAAGAAATACACACATTTTCTAAGTTTAATACTTGTCTTACTAAGTTAAACCTCTACCATAAGGTTATAAAAGTAGTATAAATTTTTTAATTCGGTCAACAGTTATATGAAATACTGAAAACCAATTTTTGTTGCTCCCGGAAACAGTTAGATAGGCAGCCTGCAACTAGGAGTGGTTGTCCGCACCCCGGGTAAACCGGTTAGCGATATGTCGGTAGATGTTTATACTGTCTAAGAATGACTATTGCTAACTAGTTCCTGATGAAACGGTAAATAATTTGGATTTCTAATTTCGTTTTTTATTCTCTATGTAATGGTTGCCAGAATTCCTGTGACTGTATGAATACAGCGGTATTTCTCATTGAGACTGTTAAAGATTTCTGCAACCAGTCACTCTCTAGTAACTCATTTGCTGTGCTAAACACGACAAATTTCGTGAATATAGAAGCGTAAAGCACGTGAAAATGAAACGCTAAGAGAAAATCTTTATTCTCTTGTCACTACGGAACTATTTGAAGTGGAATGATCATATAAAATTAATTGTTGGTAAGGCGAGTGCCAGGTTGAGATTCATTGGGAGAGTCCTTAGAAAATGTAGTCCATCAACAAAGGAAATGTCTTACAAAACACTCGTTCGACCTATACTTGAGTGTTGCTCATCAGTGTGGGATCCGTACCAGGTCGGGTTGACAGAGGAGATAGAGAAGATCCAAAGAAGAGCGGCGCGTTTCGTCACAGGGTTATGTGGTAAGCGTGATAGCGTCACCGAGATGTTTAGCAAACTCAAGTGACAGACTCTGCAAGAGAGGCGCTCTGCATCGCGGTGTAGCTTGCTTCCAGGTTTCTAGAGGGTGCGTTTCTGGATGAGGTATCGAATATATTGCTTCCTCCTACTTATACCTCCCGAGGAGATCACGAATGTATAATCAGAGAGATTCGAGCGCGCACGGAGGCTTTCCGGCAGTCGTTCTTCCCGCGAACCATACGCGACTGGAACAGGAAAGGGAGGTAATGACAGTGGCACGTAAAGTGCCCTCCGCCACACACCGCTGGGTGGCTTGCGGAGTATAAATGTACATGTAGATGTAGTCACTTGTGGTACTGGTGTATGTCGTAGGAATTCTTGCAGTTTCAACTGCGACTCTTTTTTACGTGCACGATGATGGGCCCGGTAAGTTAGGCGTGATCTGTTGCCTGCGTGTGGTAGAACGCCGGAGCTGCGTACTGCGCGGGGCGTATGAAATCCGGTAATTGTGCACCGCACACGTAGTTTTAACGGAGATTCTGACAGGCTGCTACAAGTTAAATGTACACGTAATGTGTAGGAAGAATAACTGTAACGGACTTTCACATTTGTGAGTCAAATAATCGAATTTTTCATATCTGATCATGGTCTCTAATTATTCCGTTTCGCAAAATAATACAGAGGCGGAGTAGACCGAAGGGCTTTTCGCAAGACAAATCTTATTGCGTCATGCATTCCTGCACTGCACGATCAGACATTCCGACGAACAAGTTCGTGCGCAACTCAACGGACTAAGACACGGGCCGCTGTTCGCGACACGCAAACGCTTTCACCGTCCGCAAAGCCGGGGCCGCCAAGGACGGAAATGACTTTACCTGCAGCTGGCCTCCATCGGCTCGTGCCTTCCAAGACGTGTTAGCCACATCCGCTACGACCGTACAGTTCTGGATTTTTTCTCGGCTTATAAAAAGACTTCTGTCGCATAGTTAAGCGAGCATTAGCCTGAAAATCAGGGCCGATTTCAACGTTGCTATTACGACACGAGTAACGCGTCAACAGAATCGACAAAAAATGGTTCAAATGGCTCTGAGCACTATGGAACTTAACATCTGAGGTCATCAGCCCCCAAGAACTTACAACTATTTAAACCTAACTAATCTAAGGACATCACAACATCCATGCCCGAGGCAGGATTCGAATCTGCGACCGTAGCGGTCGCGAGGTTCCAGACTGAAGCGCCTAGAACCGCTCGGCCACACCGGCTGGCACTGAATCGACATTCTGTTGTACCATTACGGGGTGTGAATTGAATCTATAAGATGCCAGTTTGCACTGTTTCGTCCCGTTCTCTACAATTAAACCGTTAAATGTGCTGACAAATATTTTCAGCTGATCCTGGATACGTTTGATTAGTAACTTTCATTATACCTTTCGTCTGAACTGTTGCCGCAGTATGCTGAAGCCAGGAAGATCAGATTTCAGTTCTGTCAATCAACGCTGACATAGACTATAATCCATTGTCTTGTTGAAATAATCATTTTCACAATCTTGTGAAGTGCTTTCGGAAAAGTGACAGAAAATTAAAATGTATATGGCAAATATGGAATGTGGCCCCTAAACAGAAGAAAGAGTAGCAATAAATTGGAAGCCAGTGGATATCAGTGGGGCATAGCGACCGGTGAATATTCAAATGTAAAGAAGGAAGCTGTCAAATGGTTCAAATGGCTCTGAGCACTATGGGACTCAACATCTTAGGTCATAAGTCCCCTAGAACTTAGAACTACTTAAACCTAACTAACCTAAGGACATCACACACACCCATGCCCGAGGCAGGATTCGAACCTGCGACCGTAGCAGTCCCGCGGTTCCGTACTGCAGCGCCAGAACCGCTAGACCACCGCGGCCGGCAAGGAAGCTGTCACTCGCAGAATTCGTAATTTATTGCAGACCTAAGTTTCGACTGTAACATAGTCATCATCAGCGCTTAGCAGAATTGGCATATAGGCATACATGTTAGAGCGCGTTTGACTTTTGTTTCTGTCATGCAGATGCTCGCGTCAGTTGCCACATGTCTGTGGTTGGCATGTGTATGCCTGTATAAGTCTTCTGGTAATGCACCGATGATTACTATGTTATAGTCGAAATGAAAACCTTCAACAAGTTACGGATTCTGCGACTGACTGCTGTACGTCTTTACATTTGAGAAAGACTAGTTTCCAACACAACATCGACAGCGAGGTCATGGGCAAATAAATGGGCTGCGTCCTTTCAAAGCAACCATCTCATTATTTACCTTACGCGTTTCAGGGAAATGGATGTGGGGTGTAGTAGTTGTGCAATATGAAAAGAGTTACAAGAGAATATATCTGCTGTTGATTCTTTGGTGTTATATGATCGTGGTCCACGAATCTTTTCCGTTCCCAGCGTTTCGTCCACAGCCGTACAAGGCGGAAGGATCAACAGCAGCTAAGACATGCGATCGTGAAAGCATTCATCGTACTACAAAAGGAGTGTCTAGTGCGAAGACCTGCATCTGACCTGTCTGCTACATCTGCCTCTCCATATATACTGTACAAGCCACGGTATGGTGCGTGGCGGAGGTACGTTGTATCACTACTAAACACTTCTGAAATGTAACGTCCACTGTTTAAAGTGCCGCCAATGCGAACAAGAGGTGACCGAGACGTGTAACCAATGGCACCCCATACCATCACGCTGGGTGATGCGCCAGTATCGCGATGACGTATACACGCTTCCAATGTGCGTTCACCGCGATGTCGACAAACACGGATGCGACCGTCATGATGCTGTAAACAGAACCTGGATTCATCCGAAAAAATGACGTTTTGCCATTCGTGCACTCAGGTTAATCGTTGAATACACCATCTCAGGGGCTCCTGTCTGTGATGCAGCGTCAAGGGTAACCGCAGCCTTGGTCTCCGAGCTGATAGTCCGTGCTGCTGCAAACGTCGTCCAACTGTTCGTGCAGATGGTTGTTGTCTTGCAAACGTCCCCATCTGTTGACTCAGGGATCGAGACGTGGCTGCACGATCCGTTACAGCCATGCGGATAAGATGCCTGTCATCTCGACTGCTAGTGATACGATGCCGTTGGGATGCAGCACGGCGTTCCGTATTACCCTCCTGAACCCACCGATTCCATATTCTGCTAACAGTCATTGGATCTCGACCAACGCGAGCAGCAATGTCGCGACACGATAAACCGCAATCGCAATAGGCTACAATCCGACCTTTATCAAAGTCGGAAACGTGATGGTACGCATTTCTCCTCCTTACACGAGACATCACAACGTTTCACCAGGCAAAGCCGGTGAACTGCTGTTTGTGTATGAGAAATCGGCTGGAAACTTTCCTCATGTCAGCAGTTGTAGGTGTCGCCACCGGCGGCAACCTTGTGTGAATGCTCTGAAAAGCTAATCATTTGCATATGACAGCATATTCTTCCTGTCGGTTAAATTTCGGTTCTGTAGCACGTCATCTTTGTGGTGTAGCAATTTTAATGGCCAGTAGTGTACATTAAATAAGTATTTAGCACTGTGTACATACGTGGCCCTGTAAGCACAAGTATGACATACAACTTAACCATGAAGTGTAGCGCTTACAGGGCCACCTACGTTCACAGTGCTAAAACGTTATCTAATATATTTGAAAACTGTAGATGTGCGTTATATGGCTATGGTTCAAATGGCTCTGAGCACTATGGGACTTAACATCTGTGGTCATCAGTCCCCTAGAACTTAGAACTACTTAAACCTAACTAACCTAAGGACATAACACACATCCATGCCCGAGGCAGGATTCGAACCTGCAACCGTAGCAGTCGCGCGGTTCCGGACTGCGCGCCTAGAACCGCTAGACCACCGCGGCCGGCTGTGCGTTATACCCCACAGTTATTTTAAAGTAAGTGGGAAGTGATGTAACTGATTCTTTTTCATGGACTTTAACCCGTACCTTTAAGAATTCGGCATGTTGTTTTTTGGATTTTGCGTCGTTAGTCGTAGAGGGGGCTGAAGACCCGTGCTGTCGCCGTCCGTTTTCTCCTCGGGACGGAACTTGCGTTCTCCAGCTGTCTGCGTCTAGTGTTATCACATGTGAAAGTGCGCGAACGATTGTTAAACGTTTGCGGTTCGTGTAACTGACACGGGGCGCGGATACCAACCTGTTATTCACCATTTCGGACGTTGAAAACCGGCTAAAAACCGCCCCCGCGCTGTAACAAATTTGTATGAAAATGCCCCGCGGAATCGCGGTTTGGAAGGGGGGGGGGGATACTGTACTGTGCTAATAATTGGAATGTTACTTGTTTCCGAGCGCCATTGCCATTAGGTGCTGATTCTGTATGAAGTTACGAGCGCTTCTGACAAGTGCTGCATTCTCCTGAGTATTTCGGAAACCTCCAAAGCGCCTTTCATCTACAAAAGTATTCAGGTGTTAAGAGGAGAAGCAAGGTTTGAACGACGAACCGGACCTGGCGCCCAGGCAAACAGCGAGAATCGAATAATTCCTTTTCCAAAAGATTTTTATTAGACTGAAATTAATGCTCAGGTAATGGCACAATTCTCATGTGCACTGTTCGAATTGAACGCGCAAAATCAGTCACACTCTTTCGTATTTTACGTGCAAAACAGTCACTCTTAAATAAATCCGAACTTGAGAGCTGCTGATGGTTCAAATTTGGTCCACCGGTTTGCCGACCCTTGACCATAGAAAAAATTTAAAATCTTACTTCGTTTAAATTGTGCATGAAAAAAAAACACGTTTTTCTGGGAGGCTTTGAAACGCACCAATTCTGTAAGAGCTAAATGCGGCGTGTAAAATTCGTTCTAATGTGAACTCAATGCACAGGAACGGTTTAATGTGAATCAAATAAATTAAAAATGCATTCTTTCGATAAATTGAAAACTCGCTTTCAAAAATCTAGCTTCATTCGGATTTTACGTCCACTTCTATGTTTCAACCTGTGTGCATGGGCTCAAATTTTGTAAAAAGGTAGACAAATACGTGTAATTAATGGCCGTCTTGTTATTTTGTGAAAGTCTTAGCCGTTGCCCATGATATAAGCAACCTGATCAGTCGTCGCCGGTATCAACAAAAATCTGCATCGATTGCCAAACGATGGCGGTCTAATGTTGAAATTATGACAGAGTAAAAAGTTGGGAACCAGAATGAAAAATGCTCCTATCACAGCACAAAAAAACGAATATGTCCTGGGCAGAGTTAGGGACGTAAAAGAAGGGAAATAGCTTTTCGAATTATCTGCCAGCTTCAAATACATTTATTTAAATGAAAACGTGTCGACACATTCGCACTTTTTTACTAGTTAACCCTACTTCCCCAGCGCAGTCAGCTCTCTGATGCTGTGCCCAAAATCAAGATGATTCGCCAGGCATAGTAAACAATGTGTAATATCATACGGCTGAAGAGCATATATGTTGTTGTTGTTGTTGTTGTCTTCAGTTCTGAGACTGGTTTGCTGCAGCTCTCCATGCTACTCTATCCTGTGCAAACTTCTTCATCTCCCAGAACTTACTGCAGCCTACATCCTTCTGAATCTACTTAGTGTAATCATCTCTTGGTCTCCCTCTACGATTTTTACCCTCCACGCTGCCCTCCAATACTAAATTGGTGATCCCTCGATGTCTCAGAAAATGTCCTACCAACTGATTCCTTCTTCTTGTCAAGTTGTGCCACAAACTCCTCTTCTCCCCAATTCTATTCAATACCTCCTCATTAGTTATGTGGTCTACCCATCTAATCTTCAGCATTATTCTGTAGCACCACATTTCGAAAGCTTCTATTCTCTTCTTGTCTTAGCTATTTATCTTCCACGTTTCACTTCCATACATGGCTACACTCCATACAAATACTTTCAGAAACGACTTCCTGACACTTAAATCTATACTCGATGTTAACAAATTTTTCTTCTTCAGAAACGCTTTCCTTGCCATTGCCAGTCTACATTTTATATCCTCCCTACTTCGACCATCATCAGTTATTTTGCCCCCCAAATAGCAAAACTCCTTTACTACTTTAAGTGTATGTATGTATATGTAATAGCTAAAAAAGATTTCTCGGGGGGGGGGGGGGGGGGCGGGGATAAAATTTCTGGGGGTGGATTTGTTGCTGAAAGAACGCGAAAACGGTTTTTCGCGGATGTGTCAAAATATTTTTATTTAAATGCCTTTGTGGCAGCCAGAAAGCCGTCCTTTGCAGGACGTATTTGCCTTTTTTGTGCTATGTCTGGGAGCATTTTTCATTCTGGTTACATTATGCTTCTTTCTTAATAATACTGCGTATAGTTTATTAGTATTATGCCCAGGCCTGCCAGACGATGACTTTAATGTACAAAATAGTTGAAGATATATATATATATATAAGTAGATTGTGGTAGTTTCACATCGAAACGGCTCTCAGAATGCTGACAGCTTAGCTTATATATATATTGTGGTAGTATATATATATATTGTGGTAGTTTCACATCGAAACGGCTCTCAGAATGCTGACAGCTTAGCTTATACCTGGCGTGCTCCAAGTAGTTGAAATAATGCTCCTGCACAGGAACTGCCTGGTAGACCAGTGCTGCTGCTTTTCTCTGCTTGTGGCTCGCACGCTGGCGGTGGATGGTGGGCAGCGGGTATGGAGGGCGTGGCGAGCGCCATATGTCGCCACACACACCGCCTTCTGTCACACGCGGTTTCCGGGAGCGGCGCAGCATGTGTGTCGCAGCTAGCCAGCTCCATCCTGGGACTGCTGCACGCACGTCCTCTCTATACCACCTAACACATGACAGCCTACAATACAATTCCAACACGTCACTGACCCTAACGCGTCAAACAATTTTGCCACTAGTGACGTCTCGTACCTCAACAAAGAGCAGCATAAAACAGTCCGCGCCGGCCGGTGTGGCCGTGCGGTTAAAGGCGCTTCATTCTGGAACCGCGTGACCGCTGCGGTCGCAGGTTCGAATCCTGCCTCGGGCATGGATGTGTGTGATGTCCTTAGGTTAGTTAGGTTTAATTAGTTCTAAGTTCTAGGCGACTGATGACCTCAGAAGTTAAGTCGCATAGTGCTCAGAGCCAAAGCAGTCCGCTTATTTCCGAAATTATATGTAGCGTTTGCTTCTTTATTCTTTGCGATCCTGTGTCTTCTGATATCCGCACGGCGCTCATTTGACCAAACATACAGGGTGAGCACACTCAATTAGGCAGTTTCTGATTATATGTTATTTTAATTTTTAAAAGCTGGTAAGGTTTACAAAAATGAGATAACTTATACATGCTAGTAATTGTTATGACACAGGGTTCGCCCCGGTAGCTGAGTGGTCAGCGTGACAGACTGTCAATCCTAAGGGCCCGGGTTCGATTCTCGGCTGGGTCGGAGATTTTCTCCGCTCAGGGACTGGGTGTTGTGTTGTCCTAATCATCATCATTTCATCCCCATCGACGCGCAGGTCGCCGAAGTGGCGTCAAATTGAAAGACCTGCACGAGGCGAACGGTCTACCCGACGGGAGGCCCTAGCCACACGACATCTCTCTCATGACACAGTCACCGCTTTTCAAGGTTGTTGTCGACCGGGCTGTATTGCCTCATTGAGTCTGGGCCACCTTTTATTTCTGCGGCAGAGTCGTTTTCATTGTTACCAACGGAACAGTGAAAACAAAACAAAAAGTATTTACTCTTCTTATTCTGGTTACAGTTACAGCGAGAGGATGCCAGTCAGATTCAATTTAAATTCAATTTGTATGTAGAGGTAGATGTAGATAAGAAAGGGAGATGCCAGAGTGAAATTCAGGGGGAAAATCCTGAGGTAGTGTTTGAGTAATTCACACATGAAACAAGGAGCTTTCGGAGCCCACATTCGGCCTATTACTGAGTATTGCTCGCCAGCCTGGAGTCAGACAGGGTAAAAGGGGACATGGAAAAGTTTCAAAGAACAGCCGCACGTTTCGTCCCGTATTCTTTCAGTAATCGCTAGGGCGAATCAGTCTGCAATTAGCAGCTCGTGGTCTTGTTATTGGCATTGCTGAGACTCTCGATTGTTGAACCGCGGGTTTGATTCCCGGCCGGGTAGTGGGTTTTTTTTCCGCCCGCGACTCTCTATGTCACTCTGTGTGTGTCTGTATGTATGTATGTGTGTGTGTGTGTGTGTGTGTGTGTGTGTGTGCGTCTGTGTGTTTGTGTATGTTATGTCCTCATCATCATTATCATCGACGCGCAAGTCGTCGGAGTGGCGTTAAGTAAATATACTTGCACCACGCCGCCCTACTTCCGAGATGAGGATTGCAGGTCAGATATGCCATACGCACATTTTCTTTTTTTTCTTCAGTCTACAGTGGCAGATGGAGAGGTTTGCTGTTACAATTATATGGCTCCGTATCAGGCCTAATTTCTCGTATCTTGTCTTCGTAGTTCTTGCGTGACATGTATGTTGGCGGCAGCAGAATCTTTCTGGAGTCAGCTTCAAACGCCGGTTCTCTAAATTTTCTCCTTAGTGTGACTCGAAAAGAACACTGCTCCTCTCCAGGAAGTCCCCCTGCGTTCCCGAAGTATCTCTGTAATTACTGAGCGTTGCTCGATCCTACCGGTAACCGGCTGCCTCTAAATTGCTTTAATCCGACCTGGTGCGGATTCCAAACACACGAGCGTCCTATATGCGGTCTCCATTACAGATGAACCACACTTTCCTAAAATTCTCCCAATGATCGGAAGTAGACTATTCGTCTCCCATACCACAATCCTCACACTCTCTTTCCATTTCACATCGCTTTGCAACGTTTCTCCCAGATATTTCAACGATATGACTGTGTCAACCAGGATACAACCAATTCTGTATTCCAGCATTACGAATTTGTTTTTCCTACTCATGTGCATTAACTTATTTTTTTCTAATTTAAAGTTAGACGCCATTGATCAAACCGACTAGAAATTTTATTTAAGTCATCTTGTATCCTCCTTCAGACACTCAACGACGATACCTTCCCGTACATCACAGCATCATCAGCAAACAACTCTAGACTGCATCGCGCGAAATGACGGTAAAGGGAGTATCAGAGAAACTGGTGTTCATGCGGATTCTCGTCATCTGTCGTTCTTCCCGCGGACATACCGCGAAAAAAGAGGAATGGTGGGGGGGGGGGGGGGAGAGGGGGAAGGGGGAGCGAGTGGGGCTATGCTCCACTACACACCGTAAGGTAGCATGCGGAGTGTTGATGTTGCACCGTAAAAATGTGCTCTAAGAAAATGTGGAGCAGGGGGTGACCTAGCCGGTAGCTGGCGTCACAGAAACGCCCGACCGCCTGAAAAAGACGAGGGCAGTAGCGGTGCGCGCTTCCGTACAGCAGCCAGGCGGGCGGGGGTCACCGTGCCGACAGATAAGGTTCCGCCGCCGCCTTCCGGCTGCCTAACGGCGTCGATAAGCGAGCCGACACCGCACACTAACTGTGCGCTTCCTTCCGGCAGGTCGCCGGCCGGAAGCCTTCGACTTGGCTGATCGGGTCTGGACACTCAAAGCGGGCTGCTGTGCTCACCAGCACACTCACTCACACACACACACACACACACACACACACACACGCACACACACACACACACCTTTAATAGGTTCCACAACGAAACATTGTCTCGAAATTTGGTAGAAAATCCGAAGAAATTCTGGTCGTATGTTAAGTATACAAGCGGGAAGACGCAGTCAATACCTTCGCTGCGCAGTGCCGATGGTACTGTTACCGACGACTGTGCCGCTAAAGCGGAGTTATGAACGCAGTTTTCCGAAATTCCGTCACCAGGGAAGACGAATGGAATATTCCAGAATTTGAAACACGAACAGCTGCTAGCATGAGTTTCTTAGAAGTAGATACCTTAGGGGTTGCGAAGCAACTCAAATCGCTTGATACGGACAAGTCTTCAGGTCCAGATTGTATACCGATTAGGTTCCTTTCAGATTACGCTGATACAATAGCTCCCTACTTAGCAATCATATACAACCGCTCGTTCACCGATAGATCTGTACCTACAGATTTGAAAATTGCGCAGGTCGTACCAGTGTTTAAGAAGGGTAGTAGGAGTAATCCATCGAACTACAGACCTATATCATTGACGTCGGTTTGTAGTAGGGATTTGGAGAATATACTGTATTCAAACATTATGAATCACCTCGAAGGGAACGATCTGTTGATACGGAATCAGCATGGTTTCAGAAAACATCGTTCTTGTGCATCGCAGCTAGCTCTTTATTCGCACGAAGTAATGGCCGCTATCGACAGGGGATCTCAAGTTGATTCTGTATTTCTAGATTTCCGGAAAGCTTTTGACACCGTTCCTCACAAGCGACTTCTAATTAAGCTGCGGGCCTATGGGGTATCGTCTCAGTTGTGCACCTGGATACGTGATTTCCTGTCAGGAAGGTCGCAGTTCGTAGTAATAGACGGCAAATCATCGAGTAAAACTGAGGTGATATCAGGTGTCCCCAGGGAAGCGTCCTGGGACCTCTGCTGTTCCTGATCTATATAAATGACCTGGGTGACAATCTGAGCAATTCTCTTAGGTTGTTCGCAGATGATGCTGTAATTTACCGTCTAGTAAGGTCATCCGAAGACCAATATCAGTTGCAAAGCGATTTAGAAAAGATTGCTGTATGGTGTGGCAGGTGACAGTTGACGCAAAATAACGAAAATTGTGAGGTGATCCACATGAGTTCCAAAAGAAACCCGTTGGAATTCGATTACTCGATAAATAGTACAATTCTCAAGGCTGCCAATTCAACTAAGTACCTGGATGTGAAAATTACGAACAACTTCAGTTGGAAAGACCACATAGATAATATTGTGGGGAAGGCGAGCCAAAGGTTGCGTTTCATTGGCAGGACACTTAGAAGATGCAACAGGTCCACTAAAGAGACAGCTTACACTACACTCGTTCGTCCTCTGTTAGAATATTGCTGCGCGGTGTGGGATCCTTACCAGGTGGGATTGACAGAGGACATCGAAAGGGTGCAAAAAAGGGCAGCTCGTTTTGTATTATCACGTAATAGGGGAGAGAGTGTGGCAGATATGATACGCGAGTTGGGATGGAAGTCATTAAAGCAAAGACGTTTTTCGTCGTGGCGAGATCTATTTACAAAATAGTCACCAACTTTCTCTTCCGAATGCGAAAATATTTTGTTGAGCCCAACCTACATAGGTAGGAATGATCATCAGAATAAAATAAGAGAAATCAGAGCCCGAACAGAAAGGTTTAGGTGTTCGTTTTTCCCGCGCGCTGTTCGGTAGTGGAATGGTAGAGAGATAGTATGATTGTGGTTCGATGAACCCTCTGCCAAGCACTGAAATGTGAATTGCAGAGTAATCATGTAGATGTAGACGAGTTCCAGTTCGGCTAGTAATCGCACGTCATTACTTATTTTAAAACCTGTGGTAGGTTGTCGTTATTCGATTGCTGTAGTTGGCTACAGTTATGGGGCTCGAGCACTTTTTCTCCCTTTTAACTCTGTAAAGTTGTTAAAGTACATTTGACTGTTGAATGAATGTCGTTCAACATGTTTCTAAAATTACTGCAAGTAGTTCTAAGAAGTCTAAATGTTTTCTCCTTTACTTGCGGTGTCCATCACGGCAAGTCTGTTGTCGATGGAATCAACTTATATAAGTGCTCTGTGGCACAAAGTAACATACAGAGTGTAACAGGTACAAAGTGCAGATATTTCTGTTGGTGACTGACGACTTGCGGGCCAATGGGGATGAAATGATGATGATTAGGATACAACACAGCACCCAGTCCTTGAGCGGAGAAAAGCTTCGACCCAGATGGGAATCGAACTCAGGCCCTTGGGATTGACATTCTGTCGCGCTGACCATTCAGCTACCGGGGGCGGACGCGATGGCTGCTGAACGACATTACATCAGTACTTACGACATTGGCAGACTAATAAATTTAGCCATTACAAATGGTATATTCTTAGGTTGGTTAGTACCCCTAACTATGTGTGGCAATATCAAGCTATTAATGCAAATTTTCCCCTGGGCTGCAGGTCAGCTGTTGAAGCGAGCCGCAGTCCACTTAGTGGTCACTGCTCGTGGTCTCGCGGTTGTATTCTCGCTTCCCGAGCGCGGGGTTCCGGGTTCGATTCCTGGCGGGGTCAGAGATTTTTCCTGCCTCGAGATGACTAGGTGCTGTTGTGTCGTCTTCATCATCATCATTCATCCCCATCATGGTCGGGGGAAGGCAATGGCAAACCACCTCCACTAGGACCTTGCCTAGTAAAGCGGTGTGGGTCTCCCGCATCGTTCCCCTACGCTCGGTAAAGAAGTAGGGGACTTCATTTCCATTTCACGATCATCCAGAAAGTCAAGTTTGTGACGTGTTTGTGGGTAGACTGTTCGAGGCAGAGAAAAAACAGCCAACACACCGATGTGTTCAAATGGCTCTGAGCACTATGGGACTTAACAGCTATGGTCATCAGTCCCCCAGAACTTAGAACTACTTAAACCTAACTAACCTAAGGACATCACACTGATGTGTGTATATATTAAAGTACAACATAAAAAAGTATCTTCACGCATACTTCTTGTACACTTTATATCCTTTCTGGTACGACATATAAAAATATCTTCACAAATACCTGTTGTACTTTATATATCATTGTCTGAGACCATGGGTAATTTGCATGACAATAGTAAAATCAATTCTTATTTAACTACAGTCACATGCTGACCTTTTATTATTGTTACTGAACGGTGGCAGAAGCAAGTTAACCAAAACAAAGCAGATATTAACACACTGAGTTCAGTAGACTCACAGAATACTGTGCTGTACATATGTATTTTTCTATGATGGTTGGCCTAGGTAGCTAAATGTTAACACCACTGCTGTGTTGTAGGCCTATCACTTCAATAATTATTAATTATATTATTGCGACTGACAGATACGGATGGCGTAATTAATTAATAATTCTTAAAGTGAAAATTTTCTGTCTTTGTCGAAGGAAGATTAAGAGTTTTACATCCCGCAGCAACGAGATTATCAGAGACGGACCACAATCTCAGACGGTGGAAGGATAGTGAAGCAAATGGGCCGCGCCCTTTCAAAGGAGCCTTCCCGGCATTTTCCCTAAGCGATTTAGAAAAATCACGGAAATCGTAGATCTGGATGACAGGACGAGGGTATGAACCATCGCCCTCCCGAATGCGAGTCCAGTGTGCTAAAAATTGTGCCACTTCACTAGGTGTCTTGTTCTTTGTTAAGACAGATAGCTTACGGTATTCTGAAAATTTGACTCTTATCAAATTTACGATTTAGGGAAAGTTTCACAATAGAGTAATTTGGCACAAGACGTACTATCGATAAAACATGATGGCAGCTTTCTTTGCAAAAATCGTTTGGTGAACCAAAGTGAAAGTGCTGCGCAATTCTCCAGCTTTTAGTGCGGTAAGCAGGTCCGTGTTACAGTCACCGTTCTTTTAGAAATCTTTCACAAAAGCTCTAACATATGTGATAAAAGCAACCTAGTACATATCACAAGATTTTATAAAACATCTTTCTAAAAGATATTTGGCAAAGTTCTTTTTCAGTGTAACAGGGCCGTGGAAGTGACTGAAGACAGTCTCGATAAATTTGCTTAAGAATTATGTGCCATTAGCCAGTCGTTTAAAAAACTGTGAGATTAACACGGGCGTCCTGTAATGGGTAATGAATGTTGCATTTAGAAGCGACTGACAAGTATTATCAACTGTTCTTTGACTGTCTTCGATAAAAATTCAGAATGTCATAGTGATTTTCGGCCAATACATGACCCTAGCGTAAAAGTTTAGTGCAGCTTGGTTAATAAAAACGCAAAGGACCAGACACTTGGATATATTCACTCTTTGAAAGGATTATCATCCCCGTCACACTAACTTGATTTAGGCTGACAAAGCTTTCCTTATATCACTTAAACGTGAATGACAGAATGTAGCTTTGATAAAGCTACACGAGGCTCCTTCCTTCATTCTGTCCAACTAAGTTTATGCTCCGCACTATATTGTCTGTGCAGAGTTTCATTGCTTGTTGAGAAGGTGAGAATGACTTGAGTTTTCGCTTCGTCACAAGGATCTAGAGCGTAGCCGGTAATTACTGCAACAGCACGTATCTTCTTGCACAGCACGTCACGGTCTTGATGCAAACGATCTTCCTTAACCAGCCTGCTCTCTGCGACCAAAGCCACAGGCAGCGAATCAAAACCCGTTGTACAAAAGTGCCAAGCAGTTGGCCTTTGACTGAACTCAATGAAATCTGTTCTCCGACAAAACTACTACGTGGGCGTTACATCCGCACCACTGCACTTTCCAGCGAACGGATATTTTAAAAATATGACTATGAAACTGAAATTACCGATGTTAGAAGGTTTCTCGAAGAGACGATTGACGGACAGCAAAACAATGGTCCAAAATGCTTTTAAAACGTATAACAGTGGTCATCCGGCCAGACACTTTTTGAGTATCATGGATGCGGAAGAAATTCACTGTAGTTCTCGCAACAAGCAAACGAACGATATTTATGCATTTATTATTTCGGACGTTTTCAAGAACGAATAGTAAGCAGTATGGCAGGTGTAAAACAAAGCATAGGACTATATATAGAGAGATGCTGAACGAAACTCATTTGGGTGTTAAGATGGCAGTGCATGAAGCTTTCAACGACTACCGGAGTAGAATATTATAGGAAGGTCTCTTTTCTCCAGACACTCAAGGACGAGACAGGAACAGAAACTGAGATAGTAAACCAAAAGCAGAAATGTTGGACTCCGTTTTCAAAATTTTCCTTTACAAAAGAAAAATCGAGAGTATTGCGCCGGCGTAATTCTCGTACAACTGCGAAGAAGATTGAAATGTATATTAATTTCAGTGGCGCGTAGAGACAGCGGAAGTCGTTAAAATTGAGCAAACCTCAAAGGCCCAAAGTCGTTAAAATTGAGCAAACCTCAAAGGCCCGAAGGAATCTGTATCAGATTCTATACCGAGCTGAGTTACCCCCCTTTTAACCACAATATACCTCAGATCTTTCGAGCAAAGAACTATGCCCATTGGCTGGAAGAAAGCATAGGTCACACTCGACTCAAGAAGCACAGGAAAAATGACCCATAAAGCTACCGTTCAATATCCTTGACATTCATTTGTTGTAGAGCCTGAGAACACATTCTGAGATCAAATGTAATAAAGTATCTCGCACAGAACGACCTCTTCCCTGCTAACTAGCATGGCTTCTGAAAACATCGAATATATATGTCGCTGTCACTGGTCGTCAGCCATTAGCAGTCCTTGTTCGAATTCATCGACACGTCTCAAAAACAAAATAGAAAGCATTTTTACAGAAAACGGAGGAATTGCTCCCGATACGCTGTAAAGGATACTCGATATATACTCGCACGTACCTGATATTTTGATCGTACTGGTGCAGCGTGCATTTCTATCACGTTCTGTCCATGTGAATCTTGGAAGTTTTAGCGGCGTAGTAAGTATTCTGTGAAGTTTCAGGACTGCAGCCGGATGACATCTATATCTTGCCACGATATTTCGTAAACTGCCTGATGGACAGCCGAAACATTCCGCCACGATATCGATGCCACTTGGTTGCAAGCCCGAAACGGAATACATTCAACCTGCCCGAAACGGGGCCCGCGAGAAATACGGGCCCCGCAACGAACATGTGACATAACATGGGTTGCCTTGTCCGCCATACTTCGCGAACGCTCTGCTCCGTGCGGGGCCCATGGGAAATCAATATGTCAATGCACTAACGGTCTCAGCTTCGTCGTGAGCTGTCGAGAGCTTGAATACATTTAAACATGACGTCAAGAATTATTAAACTCTTCTGAAACAGTTCTCGCTCCCCGCCGGAGACGGCAGCTGGCACTCGTAAGAGCTGCAGTGTCACGTGCTGTGACGTATGCGGCGCGGCCTGTCTTTCTCGTGGGCCTCGAACCAAATACAGCTCAGTAAAACTCATTTCAATAAAGATAGCAGTGACACCTCCAGCGTCTCAGAAGTCTCACACATTATGCAAAGACAAAGGAACTCTTATTAGAAGACTACTTTTGGCTATGACGACTGCGTAAAAACACCCATCAATCAAAGCCATCTTGCCGTAAATGCACTGACGGATGTGACGCGTTGAGGGCGAAAGACGATATGCCGCTCAGTCGTAAGACACACGACGTTTTACACGTGCAAACCGATCCGGCTGCCGCTGGTATAGTGCAGGAACGCTGCTTCAGCCTGGGCCTCTGTTTCCCGCGGCCTCAGGGTCAGAGGTCACGTGACCCTCACGCAGGCAGTGGGGCCGGCGCTGCCCCCCTAGAGGCAGGTGGTACAGGCGCCGCACAAAAACCTGCGCTGGCCGGGAACACCTTTGTTGGCACGATGAATAGGCCGACGGATCCAGGTAAAAATGTGGTTGCTGACACTATCGCTTTAGGGGCCAAAGTATTCTGATGGGTTTCAGCCCGTGTCCTAGACGATTAGTTTATGAGACATACAGCATGAAGCCCAGTTTCTGCCGTAAATATCCCCAATATCTATTCGAGGCCTTAGTTACCTGCGCCAAGAGACCTAAAGCTGTCCTCTCACGTAAAAACGCACGTGGACGAGGAGCCGGTGACGTCACAGAGTGGGATTCCACATTCCACTATAGCCTATTGAGGAACCACAAACGATGAAGCTGGCATGTCAGATATTTTCCTCGTGGAGAGGAACTTGACCAATGAGACGCGCCATTGTTTTACATCACAAGCAGACCATAGGAGCTGCCATATTGTATGGCGTTAAATTTCACATTAGGCGTGGCTTTTTTTTTGGCAGTATGTAATATCAACAATAGCTGTTACAAAGTATCAGCAAACTGACGACCTCACGAAAACGCGTCGTTGTAGTTACTGTTTGTTATAATAAAACGACAGGAAACTACTGCACATGTTGGTATGTAAAGGCTTCCTGTAGTTGTATTTAGTGTTTTAAACTGTGTGCTACGTCAGTGCTATGGCACAATGGTGATTATCAAAAGTGCATCTTTCTGGTACAATCTGCATGTTAACTGTCAAATAATGACATTTGTAGATACAGTCCTTAGATAGTGTTCGCCACACGTAGCGCTGAAGCTATACCGTAGCCGACAGCGTTGTGAGATCTTGCGATGTGAGCAAAAAGTTAGCATTACGTATCCGCCTTGCACTACCTTTTGTTTTCTAATAGATTCTGGGTCTTTCTCATAATGATTCTGGAGCTTGGAATCTAGGTTATGAAGTAAGTTATTCAGAATGTTGGTAGTAAACAGAATATCGAGAATATGGATACTATGCACACGCAGACTGACGTTAGACACTATACCGTAAGTATATTTAATTTAAAACCGAAAATGGGATGGAAATTGCATTGAGTTAACGAATAACTTCTACTAGTATGTTATCTCAAATCGTTTACAGCATTATACAGTGTTCCTCTAGCACCACGTCGCTGATCAAGCCATGGAAGAATCTAGAATTTTCTTCGTGATTTTCTCCGCTCTTCTTCAACAATCGTTAACAGAGTTTACGCGGCTGTTTTACGCACGTCCATTTTCTTAAAATGAACTTCTGTGGTTTGCGAGCCAAATAAAGCTGACAACGGCCGCCGGAGAGCGTTGAGAGCACAAATCACGTTAACCAGCTCGTACCGCGTGCTGACGATGCCGTCTCTAGTGAGGTCGGATGTCGCGTCCGCGTCCACGATAATGTTAGCTGCCTCGTCCCGTGTGAGGACGGCGTAAGGGGCGATCCGGAGAAGACGGCGTGGGTCTGGCGAGCCGCGCACGCGTCGTGGGGCGGTCTAGTTTTTGCAGCAGCTCGGCGACTGGATGCCGCTCACGGAGAAGTAGATAAGTGGCTCTCGGTAGGTATTGTGAGCTTGCGCGCAACTGGGACACCGCGGACCGGTCGCGTCGGTACGTGCCTCGGCCGGCGCTCCTCTTTTTCCGACGGCAGCAGCCCAGCTCCGGTGTCCGGCCGGTCGACACTCATTACGCTTACGAATCGCGCATCGATCACTGTGGGTAAATCGTCGGCACGGCCGTAAAGAGCGCTCTGCCAGAGAGAAAGCAAACGGCTCTTCTAATGCACGAGAGGACAAACACCTTGAAACTGGCCCTGATAATCGGTACGCACGCGACAGCATGCGCTACATATGTTCCAAAACGCCGCGCATATAAACGGGACTTTTCCGCGGCTCATACCTTGGTTTCTGATGGTGGTAGAAATGTAGTGTTAAGTGTTATGGATAGCCCTCGGGCTAAGGAACTTTAGTATACCCACCAGAAGGATCGTCGAACTGCAGCTATCCTACAGTACAAACTCCAAATATTACACTCTTCCTCCAGCTTAGGCAAATGGAGCAAATCGGTTGGTTCCTTTAGCATTAATGTGCCTATGGTGACCCTTAAGGGCCTTGTGGAGGTACCAAGTAGTTCAAGGGCGATTCCTGAGAAAGCCCGAAAAATATGGATTTTGGCTACCAAAACCAAGCCGCAGTTCCCAACACGGCTATACACACCAAATTTTTACGCATATTCCCAAAACCCCGACCTCGAACATCCCTGAAAATTTTCTTCTTACCTTCACTCATTTCAGTGGTACAAAGTTTCGAAGTTACCCTACTTGTACATGTAAAATACGCTCGTAACATCTGGTATGAAGCGAAAACATAGTTTATAAAATCACGTACCACGGAGAAATATGCTGTAAAGTGTCGCGGTTATCATTAGAAGGGTCCTGGGACACCCATGTCGTAGTACTGAAGCATATGCAAAAGTTTTGGACACGTAAAATGCGATTTGAGTTATAAATTAGTTTTTCGTTATTCTAAAATTGTCGAAATATTACTGACCCATAAAGTTCTATTCGTAAGTGACATGCCCTACTGTAGCAGGGAAAAGAAGGGAACCAGAGGAGAAATGCTCCTATCGGAGCACAAGAAAGCCTAATATGCTCCTGTTTCTAGAAGACTCTGACTGAAAAGTGGGGTACCAGCCGTCTCATTTTACCTTCCTCAGCACCTTTAAAAATTCTCCCAAAAATTTTGGCGTGCGAATATATCGACGCTTTTTTATGCTAAGAGGAAAGGAGACAGTGGCAGTGGGAATGAGAGGGAAAAGTGATAAATACTGGAACATAGTAGACAGTGGTTGTGGTATAAATACAGCGAAGGAGACAATGGCAACATGAGAGAGATAGAGGGACACAGTGGCAGTAGAACATAGTTAACAGCGACAGAAGAGTGAAGGAGACAGTGCCAGTGGGAGAGGAAAAAAGAGAAGGAGAAAGTGGAAGTGGGTGAGTGTCAGCGATAATGAGAGACAGAGTCTATGATAATGAAAAAGAGAGACAGTGTGACGGTGAAGAAAGACAGCAGCACTGGGAAGGAATGAATGTGATAGCAGCGGTAAGAGAGAACAAGAGGGAGGCGAACGGAACGAAGGAGACTGTGGTTGAGAGACAGGAGACAGTGTCAGATAGGGAGACACAAAGAGATAGTGACAATGAGCAATGAGTTGGCTTGAATTAGTGAGTGACAATTGGCTGTGTGAGCGAGGTACGTCTAGGGGAGCTTGTGGGAGGGAGAGGTGAGCTGCATGTTAAAAAAAAAAAAAGCTCGAATATTTTCGCATGCCAAAATTTCTAGAAAATTTTTAAAGGTGTTGAGGAAGATATAATGAGGCAGCCGGTACATCACTTTGCAGAGTCGTTTACGACAAGAGCATATTAGCCTATTTGTGCTCCAATAGAAGCATTTTCCACTGGTTTACCTTAGCCTTGCCCGCCTTTTACGCTGATGACGTACGAAGTCCGCTTAATTTACATCACCCTTCGCTGTCTACTGCTAAATGGCGGAGACTGTAGCAGTATATCCTCTGTGAGACGAAATCAAAACCCATGCTAGCTCATTTGCGTCTGTGGAGTCTCTTTTTTCCAAGTGGCTGTCAAGAGTGACAGAAAGAAGAAAATGAGATGATGGTTTAATCAGGGTCGGCAAGTAGTTCAAAATTCTGAGGCGTATAATATCGATTGATGTTTTTCAAACAGGCAGTAGTGGACTTACGGCTGCGCCTTGAAATGCCGATTAGCTCCATGTCGCAGAGCTTTGAGGACATGGCTTCTGCAGAGTACAGCTCTTATGGATACTTAGAAGTCTCACCTAGGTGAGCCAAAGAGAGTCGTACCAGCCTCAAATTGATTTTTCTTTTCCGCTGCTTTTTATGAAGACGGATCAAAAGAATGGCTGAACCTTCACTGCTAAATCAGTGCTCCTGTATCTACTGTATTCTGATGCGTCATTTATCGACGTTTGATAATGTTGACGATACTTATTTTGTTTCTGGCTTTGGCAATTTTATCCACTGTAGCTAAGGCATGCTAAAACTGTAAATGTCACGCTAGGGTGCATTACAATACAGTAATACCACATAGCAAGAGTTTCACGAACGATTCGATGAAACAAGGATGCAAAAATGTGTCATTACTTTCAGTTTCTAGCAACTGCTTTCCACGATAACAGCATCTGCTTGATAAAGTGTGTTATTAAAAAAAAAAAAATACTCCCACTGCTTAGGGTACATTTTGAAGGTTTCCGCAATAACTGCGTTAGATAGAACTGCGAAAAACCCGTATTTTGAGACCTAATTAAATAGACCAGAAAGATCGACAGGACTTCGTTACTTGAGAATATGGTCCCATCGATAAATCGCAGCCTTCCCCAGTATGTAAAACTCGCGCCGCGTCTGATTTTAATCCTCCGTCATCCTCGGGGCCACACAGAAGAAATACAAGCTAATATTGGGCACAGATTGAACAGAACTTTGTAGAAGAAACTGTCACAGCATTGGCCCGAAGAGAACCTGGAAAACCGCGTAAAACGGGATATCAGAATCGGGCTTTAAAATCCCATTTCTAGAACACGAGCCGTTCTTTTAAACACTGTGCCACCTCGCATAGTACGCTGCACTTCCACTTTCTACAGTCTCTAGCATCTCTTACGCCTGACTACTTATTTTCATATAAACTGAACCGGGCCCAGCTAAAATTCATCTACTCGAGCCTCAGCTATACAAAGAAGGAGACTTATGTGAACTACGTGTATTTCACCTTTAAATATAGATGAATATCCCCTTTCCACCTTTGCGGTAACTCATCACAATGACCTTGCAGCTAAACAGAAGAATTAGTAGGAACGTAGGTGACCATCCCTCTACTGGCCGACCTGTGGCACATTTCATTTATTCCTAGCAGAGAAGGGGCACTAACCTCTCAGGGTTCATATTACTACGTCACACTCAACTGATACAGAAAAAATTTATACTTTTAAAACATAAATTTTTCGTCGTAGGACGGAATGACAGCCTGCTATTCCAACAGCGGCATTCCTCGTGTCGTGTGGGCCAGTATAGAACGGCCTTTAGTCACACAATGGAACACTTGGCAAGGCTTGTAGATGGCTATCAATTAACGGATACAGACGTACTTAGTAAAAACTTATTTGTCTCGTCGCGTCTTTGAGTATCTGTGCCATTCAAATTGTTGCAGAGTTGCACTAGCTTGTAAGACTAAGCGAGTCAGTCTTAAATTTCCAGTGGTCTAGGTTAATCAACGCAAGAAAGGATTTCCGGTTTGCCGTAGACTTGGGAAGAGGTTAGCACGACTGTCTGCTGTAGCCAAGCGTAGAGACACGCTTTGGCGCAGTCGTGCGACTCTGCTGGGCCGTGGCGTTTCCCCTGCTTGCTATTCTATTCCCCTTACGCTGCGGGACCCGGATGTCTCGTCCGACACACACACACACACACACACACACACACACGGACACACACACGCCACGCACCTGTCCCCGTACTGCCGCAGTACGTCTGCGCCGCCAGCAGCCAGTTCTTGTTCACTGACCCCCTGCATCCAGGTCACACAGCCCAGAGAAATAAACCGTGCCAGATTGGATTACAGCGGAAACTGGCTGACATTGATCGGTCGTACTTCACCGAGCGGGGTGGAGTAGTGGTTAGCACACTGGACTCGCATTCGGAAGGACGACGGGAACAACCCGCGTCCAGCCATCCAGATTTAGGTTTTCCGTGATTTCCCTAAATCGCTCCAGGGAAATGCCAGGATGGTTGCTTTGAAAGGACACAGCCGATTTTCTTCCCTATCGTTGACACACCTCCGAGCTTCTGCTCTGTCTCTAACGACCTCGAAGTTGACGGGACATTAAACCTAATCTTCCTTCCTTGCTTTCGGTCGTCGGTCGTATGTCCGCCAGAAGAGCTCAATTGGATAGAGCGAGGTGGCTCAGTGGTTATGATAGTGTTAGTTGTAATCCAATAGTTGGTTCAGTTATCTATAAGAAAGTGTTAAACAGTAAAAGTCAGTAATGACTCCTCTTGTGGCTCAGTCACGTCTTCGCATTATATGTTCTTTCAGAAGTGCTAGTCCGGCAAGATACAAGGGAGAACTATGAAGTTTGGAAGGTAGGAGTTGAGGTGCAGGTCCAATTAAAGCTGTGAGAGCAAACGCAAAGGCCCAGGTTGACACCCGGTCAAGCAAACAGTTTTAATCTGTCAGGAAGTGTCATACCTATTGGCTGTTTCGCGCACCTATGACAGTAAGATAGTTGCCTCATGAAAAGATGTCTTCAGTTTCAAATAAATACAACACTCGAAATCCGTGTGCATCAACAGTTGTAATTTACCGACGCCTTCACTAATGGGGCATCAAGACTGCTACACATATTGATTTTCTTCTTTTTTTATGAATATCCCTTACGCGCTATTAGACGTCGTCAGTTTAGCGTGTTAAAAGCAAACTTTATCGTATTTTCTGTCTTCTTTTTCAGTTACTATTTACTATAGGAAGGTACGAGTTTAACTCTTCATTCATTATGGTTGTTGGTCAACGTGGCAAATACGAATAATACTTCGATGATGATTGCAGAGAATTATGTATTCATTGGACTGAAGGAATTACGTAGTTTGATCAGAAGATATAGCGTGTGCCCATTAGGGGGTGTGCTATTCGCCCAGAAGAAAACAGACGCATCACTCATGCCCTATAAATACCCATCGAGGATCTTGATTCACAGCTCGGAGCAAAGAAATGCAAATCACTTTCGATAGGACCGTGCCATGGAAGCAAGCGGGGGTCCTCGTGTGCTCTTTAACACTGATTAACTAAATTTGACTGGACCATATGGAAGTAATCTACTCGAGACCAGGCTTGTTGGTCAATACAAGAATTTACCAAATTAACTTTCCACAATACCAACGTAATTCGTGATCTGACACTAACAACGTGCGATAGGAAACCATGTAGATTTACTTTTAATGGCGGCTGTTCTGATTGCCGACGTCCACCTTAAATATTGATTTTTGCCGTCGCAAATTCCGAGTTTCATTCTCTATTGTCCTCAATTGCCACACAATTGACACGTTAGAATTGTTTTTAGAATCATACAGTGCAGCTTTATCGGACTGCTATTCACACCTTTGATGATTCTTGTCGTGCGTATTGGACTCTGGTTTAAGGCATGTTATTGTACATAACGGTTCGTTTGTTAATGCTAGAGGCGTCATCAGAGGCTATAATGACGTGGTACGTAGATTAAGACCCAAACGCACTTGTTGTTTTTGTTGTGGTCTTCAGTCCTGAGACTGGTTTGATGCAGCTCTCCATGCTACTCTATCCTGTGCAAGCTTCTTCATCTCCCAGTACGTACTGCAGCCTACATCCTTCTGAATTTGCTTAGTGTGTTCATCTCTTGGTCTCCCTCTACGATTTTTACCCTCCACGCTGCCCTCCAATACTAAATTGGTGATCGCTTGATGCCTCAGAACATGTCCTACCAACCGATCCCTTCTTCTAGTCAAGTTGTGCCACAAACTCCTCTTCTCCCCAATTCTATTCAATACCTCCTCATTAGTTATGTGATCTACCCATCTAATCTTCAGCATTCTTCTGTAGCACCACATTTCGAAAGCTTCTATTCTCTTCTTGTCCTAACTGGTTATCGTCCATGTTTCGCTTCCATACATGGCTACACTCCATACAAATACTTTCAGAAACGACTTCCTGACACATAAATCTATACTCGATGTTAACAAATTTCTATTCTTCAGGAACGTTTTCCTTGCCATTGCCAGTCTACATTTTATATCCCCCCTACTTCGACCATCATCAGTTATTTTGCTCTCCAAATAGCAAAACTCCTTTACTTCTTTAAGTGTCTCATTTCCTAATCTAAATCCCTCAGTATCCCCCGACTTAATTCGACTACATTCCATTATCCTCGTTTTGCTTTTGTTGATGTTCATCTTATATCCCCCTTTCAAGACACGGTCCATTCCGTCCACTGCTCTTCCAAGTCCTTTGCTGTCGCTGACAGAATTACAATGTCATCGGCGAACCTCAAAGTTTTTATTTCTTCTCCCTGGATTTTAATACCTACTCCGAATTTTTCTTTTGTTTCCTTTACTGCTTGCTCAATATACAGATTGAATAATATTGGGGAGAGGCTACAACCCCGTCTCACTCCCTTCCCAACCACTGCTTCTCTTTCATTCCCCTTGACTCTTATAACTGCCATCTGGTTTCTGTACAAATTGTAAATAGCCGTTCGCTCCCTGTATAAAAGACGAATTGTTTATGTAAGACCTTGCAGCGGTCTGTTCGTGACGTCAACAGACTGTTCCATAAGAGACGTCAGTGAGACTCAGTGATTTCCAGCGGCTCCATACAAAAAGCTCTACTTCCTGAGCTTGTTTGAGTTATAAAATAGTTCCTGCTTATTTATAGCTTGTGATGATGTCTCCAGCTATAGGAGCCGAAACGTTAGAGGCAGAAACATATCTTAAGTCACAACCCAATGTCCGTATAACATAAATCACCAAGGATTCTTCTATAACGTTCATAACGTAACCACAGTTGTAATTTTTTTCTGCTGTACGCTATAAACATTCAGTACGATGTAACAGCTGTGATTATCCAACAATGTCGTTATTTTGACAAGATAACTTTTGCTTCAGTCTGGAACCGCGCGACCGCTACGGTCGCAGGTTCGAATCCTGCCTCGGGCATGGATGTGTGTGATGTCGTTCGGTTAGCTAGGTTTAAGTAGTTCTAAGTTTTAGGGGACTGATGACCTCAGATGTTAAGTCCCATAGTGCTCAGAGACATTTGAACCATTTTTAACTTTTGCTTCTATCTGTCAGAGTAAACAGCGTTGTGCTTTGTTTTGTTGACAGCTGACGAGAGACGCCGCCATGCTGCTCCGGTTGGCGGCCGTCTTGCTGTCCGCCGCTCTGGGACTGCGCCCACCGTCCGCTGCAGCGCAGGTGAGCTTCCGACACAATAACGAAGGTTCTAGTCGAAGCACGATTCTAAAGCCGGCCACACACTGAGCGACTGAAAAGGAACGCAACGGGCAAGCGATCTACCTCGACAACTGGTTGCCAGCTAGCTGGTAACGCAGTTCCGCACACGAGGAACATTGAAATGGGCGAGAGTGAGCGTGGGGAAGAGGGAGTTTTGTTTGTCGCACCCGAGCGGCTTTTGGTTGCACTTATCATGTCGAGTACAGGTTCACGCTCAGAGGAAAATGTGGTTCTCTGTTATCATCACACACGAATATGAAAACGAGGAAAATTCTGGATTCATTCGTACATCCAAATAAATACAAACTGCAGCAAAGAAACTGTAGCAGTCAGATTCGAAACTCATAGCGTTTTATAGAATAACTAAACACTGATACAGAGATTTAGTACAGCTGATTTCTTCCGCCAAAGCAAATCATTACTTTTATTTTGAAAAAAAAGAAAATACAAATATCTTGAGATTTATATACACGGAAATATACCATAGCGTTGCTGCTACAGTCTTCAGCCTGAAGTCTGATGAAACACTCGACGCTAGTCTGTGCTGTAAAACTCTCTTCATCTCTGTAAAACTACTAAACTTTACATCCATTTGAATGTGCTTACAGTAGTCAAGTCCTGGTCTACCTCTCGATGTTTGGCTTGCACATTTCCTTCAATTGCCAAATTAACTACTCCTTGATTAATCAAGATGTTCTGTATCAGTATTTTACTCAAGTTGTGCCATGAAACACTATTCTTCCAAATTCGATTTCTATGTGGCTCAGGCGTAAAGGACCAGACTGTGGATCCGAAGATCTCGGGTTTGAATCCCCAGTCAGTCGCAGGATTTTTGTCACTTTTCACTTCTGAAAATATTTGTCAGCGTGAAAAATGGACTGTAGCACTGCGTATCAGCGCCCACTTTAAGTTGTAGGTCTCCCGGTCACTAGCTGAGTAAGTCAGTTCATGGGACAGAGGAAGGCAACGACAAACCACCACCAGTAGGGCCATGCCTAGTAAAGTACTGTGGTGGTCAAAATTAACCTTCGGGTTGATGACAGATGTACCTTTTTTCTATCTCTTCATTAGTTACGCGATATGCCCATCTAATCGTCAGTCCGCGTCTGTAACACTACACCCTACATCTACAGATACGCTGGAAGATAATTTAGGGTGCACGATGGAGGATACGTGGCACCCATCTTTGTCCTTGTGACAGTCCAATCATGGATGGAGCATGAGAAAACGACTCTTTGCTTCTCTGTGCTCGCGCTAACAGAGTTCGCATTTTTCTAATGGGCCTTCCGCGAGATATACAATGGGGCAAACAGAATCATTCTACTTTTTGTCTCAGATATTCGGTATTCATACTTGCAAAACAACGTTTCGCTTGAAACACCTCGTCCTTCTTCCGAAGATTCTCTCAGCATACCCAGTTAGGTTTTAATTTAACCTGCCCTGAACACTAGAGCTGTATCTACATCTACATCTACACACATACTCCGCAATCCACCGTACGGTGCTTGGCGGAGGGTACCTCGCGCCACAACTAGCATCTTCTCTCCCTGTTCCACTCCCAAACAGAACGAGGGAAAGATGTCCGCCTATATGCCCCTGTACCAGCCCTAATCTCTCTTATCTTATCTTTGCAGTCTTTTCACGAAATGTAAGTTGGTGGCAGTAAAATTGTACTGCAGTCAGTCTCAAATGCTGGTTCTCTAAATTTCCTCAGTAGCGATTCACGAAAATAACACCTCCTTTCCTCTAGAGACTCCCACCCGAGTTCCCGAACCATTTCCGTAACACTCGCGTGATGATCAAATCTACCAGTAACAAATCTAGCAGCCCGCCTCTGAATTACTTCTATGTCCTCCCTCAATACGACCTGATAGGGATCCCAAACGCTCGAGCAGTACTCAAGAATAGGTCGTATTATTGTTTTATAAGCGGTCCCCTTTACAGATGAACCACATCTTCCCAAAATTCTGCCAATGAACCGAAGACGACTATCCGCCTTCCCCACAACTGCCATTACATGCTTGTCCCACTTCATATCGCTCTGCAATGTTACGCCCAAATATTTAATCGACGTGACTGTGTCAAGCGCTACACTACTAATAGAATATTCAAACATTACAGGATTCTTTTTCCTATTCATCTGCATTAATTTACATTTATCTATATTTAAAGTTAGCTGCCATTCTTTACAACAATCACATGTCCTGTCCAAGTTATCTGGTATCCTCCTACAGTCACTCAACGATGACGCTTTCCTGTACACCACAGCATCATCAGCAAACAGCCTTACATTGCTATCCACCCTATCCAAAAGATCATTTATGTAGATAGAAAACAACAGCGGACCTACCACACTTCCCTGGGGCACTCCAGATGATACCCTCACCTCCGATGAACACTCACCATCGAGGACAACGTACTGGGTTCTATTACTTAAAAAGTATTCGAGCTACTCACATACTTGGGAACCAATCCCATATGCTCCTACCTTAGTTAGGAGTCTGCAGTGGGGCACAGAGTCAAACGCATTCCGGTAGTCAAGAAATATGGCATCCGTCTGATACCCTTCATCCATGGTTCGCAAGATATCATGTGAAAAAAGGGCGAGTTGCGTTTCGCAGGAGCGATGCTTTCTAAAGCCGTGCTGATGCATGGACAGCAACTTCTCTGTCTCAAGGAAATTCATTATATTCGAACTGGGAATATGTTCGAGAATCGTGCAACAAACCGATGTTATGGATATTGGTCTGTAATTTTGAGGATCCATCCTTCTACCCTTCTTATACACAGGCGTCACCTGCGCTTTTTTTTCCAGTCACTCGGGACTTTACGTTGGGCAAGAGATTCGCGATAAATGCAAGCTAAGTAAGGAGCCAATGCAGTTGAGTACTCTCTGTAAAACCGAATTGGAATCCCATCAGGACCTGGCGATTTATTTATTTTCAACCCATTCAGCTGCTTCACAACCCCTGAGATGTCTATCACTATGTCCTCCATACGGGAATCTGTACGAGACTCAAACGGCGATATGTTTGTACGATCCTCCTGCGTGAAAGATTTCTCAAATGCTAAATTTAAAATTTCAGCTTTCGTTTTGCTGTCTTCCGTTGCCAGGCCAGATTGATCAGTGAGTGACTGGATGGAAGCCTTCGACCCGCTTACCGATTTTACGTAAGACCAGAATTTCCTTGGGTTTTCAGCAAGATCTTTTGCTAAGGTATGAGGGTGGTAGTGGTTGAATGCTTCGCGCATCGCTCTTTTTACAGCAGCACGAATCTCTACTAACTTTTGCCTCTCCTCATTCTCCTGATCTTTCTTGTATCGCGAGTACACCTGCCTTTGTTTCCTGAGCATTCTCCGAATTCCGTCCGTAACCCACTTTTTCGGCACATACTTGCCAAATGTGTGATTTACAATGTGTTTAAAATTTGCTCATAATTCTTCCACGTCCATCGTACCGGAAGTAAATGAAGTCGATTCATTTACTAAGTGGGATGCTAACAACTGCTTATCTGCTCTTTCTAGTAAGAATACTCTCCTAGCCTTCTTGACCGACTTCTTAACTTTCGTAACCGTAGGTGTAATGACAACATCATGATCACTAATCCCTGTCTCAACACTGACACCGTCGATGAGGTCTGGTCTGTTCGTGGCTACCAGATCTAAAATATTTCCATTACGCGTTGGCTGTCGATTTAGCTGCTCAAGACAGTTTTCCGATAATGCGTTCAAAAGTAATTCACACGACGGCTTGTCTGTACCATCTGTAATGAATCCATAGACATCCCAGTCTATACTAGGTAGGCTGAAGTCGCCTCCGACTAATATAGCATGATCCGGATACTTCTGCGATACAGAATGTAGACTCCCTTTGAATGATTCTAGAACTGTCACGGTGGAACCTGGTGGCCGGTAATAACATCCCACAATTAACTTTATTTCCCCTAGCCCTGTTAAACGTGTCCAGATAACTTCACAATCACACTCTACTTCGACCTCAGTAGACACAATATTTTTGTCAACTGCAATGAAGACACCACCTCCTACGGTGTCTAATCTGTCTTTCCGATACACGTTCAAACCCTCACTAAATATTTTAGAACTTCCTATCTCAGGATTTAGCCAGGTCTCAGTCCCGAGAATAATTTGCGCGCCACACGCTTCCTGGAGGGCAGTAAATTCAGGAACTTTATTCCGAACACTCTGAAAATTTACTGCTAAGATCTTGATAGCTGAAGTGTCTTTACACTGAGCGCGTCCTGATTTCCCTGCCTGCACGTCGACTGGTGAGTGTTCATCAGGACACCTCGCACTACTGCCTAGCCTAAAAAGCCCCCATGTGCACGCCACAAGTACTCTGCTACCCGAGTAGCCGCTTCCTTTGTGTAGTGTAGTGTAGTGTATCCGAGAATAGGTCCCATGTTGTCTTGCACAGTCACCTTTTGCAGCTGCTCTAAGTAATTTTAGCTCTCTCCCATAACATCAGAGTCACCCATTTGCTCCCTCCGCAAGATTATTTAATTTAGTGGTCCCTACATGTTTAATTTAAATGGCTGTTCCCACCACCATTCTGTTAATACGCCATTCAAAATCTAGTGGGTTTTTTCCTCTCCTACGTGTGCCTTGTCTTGTATTAGTTCATATTCGAAGGGATCTGTTATACATTGCAGTTATTCAGCGACGTTGCAATTGCATCTTCAACAATCCACTTGAATGAGCTCTATATAGTCTATATAGACCCTAAAACTCGTTTGCAGGATGGAAATTCAACTCCCCCTCTTCTTGACAGCAAATCGAAAATGAGATGTTTCACCACTGCTCTCCCGCCCCCGGCCTCTCTCTCTCTCTCTCTCTCTCTCTCTCTCTCTCTGTGTGTGTGTGTGTGTGTGTGTGTGTGTGTGTCGGAAACCGTCTAACTTTATCAGATTCAACCGGCCACGTTTCATAACATTTTACGCGCACTAAAGATATCTCTGCCGTGAGCACAACAAAGCGTTATCGTCACCATATCCTACGCAAACGTCTTTCTTATTAGTCCTTAGCTTAATATCCTCTGCAGGTACTCCCCCGCATCCATTTAACCTGATCGGTCCAAATATCCTGGAAGTATTTTGAATGGTGCAGGAAATCCTACTGGTATTCTTAAGAGAGGCAGGGAAATCAAAAATAGTTGTATTTATTTCGAAACAATATCATTTGCGTCAGAGACAATTTTCTTGAATCGCTCGAAAGCATCGTTTTTATCACAAGAGCTCAGATTTTTGTCCGTTTTCTGTTGTGATTAGTCACAGCACTATTGCAGTATCCCATTCTCATGGGTGAATTTGAGATACACCGAAATACTGACACAGAGTTCCTCTTTTTTCCTCAGCGGTGTGTATCAAGCGTGTATCTGTGTGATCAAAGAGCTCGGTCATATGTTCGTGGACATTAATATGGGGCGTGGCCACACTTCCTTCGCCTTTATGACGACTTGAACTCTGCTAACGACACTTTCAATGAGGTGCCTGTATGTCTGTGGAGGAATTACAGCCATTGTTCCTCAAGGGCTGGAACCAGAAAGGTAGCGTCAGGCGCTGGAGTTTGGAGAAGAAGTCGACGTTCTGACTCATCCCAAAGGTGTTCCACTGGTTTCACGCCGGAACTCTGGGCACACCCGTCCACTTCAGGAATATTATTGTCCACAAACTATTTTCTCGCAGATGCTGCTTTATGACAGTTGTGCTGTCATGCTGATACAATCGTCGTCTCCGAACTGTTCTTCTATGAACGTAGTACACCATGTTGCAAAATGTGTTAATATGCTTCGGCATTTGGCGTTTTCGTAAGAGCAGTATGGGGACTGCACCCTAACCACCAACTCCGTACTTCTCTGTCTGCACTACACATGAAGACAGCTGAGGTTCTCCAGGCATTCGCCAGATTCACACCTTCCCACTGCTTTCTCATTGCCCAGTGGCGTTGGCTCTTTGCAGTACCTCAAGATTTGCATAACGTTAACGACAGAAATGTATTAGTTATGAGCAGCTGCTCGACTTTGGTGCGCCATTATTTTTAACTCCCCATGAACATTGCGTTACCTGGACTGGTGGTAGAACTATGGAAATCACGAGTGATTCCCTCCGCTGATTTCATGTGCTTTTTTTTTTTCAGCCATCCTCCCGGTCCATGCACGCCATTACAATCTGCCTGGTCTTCGTTCGGGTTTCACTTCACTCTCAGGTCACCAACAGTCAAACTGGTCACTTTCACGTGGGCTGAAATGTCCCTCGTGGATTCGTTGCTTTGGTAACACCCACTGAGTAGTCCACGTTCGAAGTCATTGAGCTCTCCTGTCCGAACCATTATGCTCTTACATCTTCTCTACCTACAACGCAATACTTCCCACCTTCTTTTATACAAGCAAGTCGCCTCTCGTGACATCTAGTGGCCAGTTCCGCATTACATGGGGGTGTTCGGATACTTTTGTTAGATAGCGTAAGCAACTTTCACGTATCAGACATGGCGCAATTAGTTCATGGGAGCTGTGCCTAACAGAACTTATTCTGTCACAGCGAAACAGCGAATAATGGGTTATTAGTCTCCCAATACGTCCTAGTAAGGCTGACGATGATTTCTAAAAGACGAAGCCAGTACGAAAACTTGATTCATACTAAGAAAGATGATAAAATAAATACGATTCAAGTTATTGGTTTGGAAAGGGATGGATAATTAGAAGCAATTTTATGTAGTGGCCAAAAGTGTCTTATTTTACATCCGAACCGACTTTTATTACATGAAATTTTAAGTTAGGCTTCACTAAGGAGTTTTCATCTGAAGCAATCGACAAGATCTAGTTCGAGAGCTTACAATCGATTGTAGACTGACAAAAACCGCGGATTATTCACTAGGATTATTGGGTTGAAGCATAAGTTTGTTTTTCCATAAGTTTAATAAACACAACAGATACACATAACAGAGACTTAAGTCGTCAGTCATCATCATCATCATCATCTCAGCCTTTTCCCACGACATGTGCGGTCGCCGTTGCTTTGCTGGATCCTTCTCTTACATAAATGCCTATCCAGTGCTTCTTCTGTGAACCATCCTTCCTCCCGTAGGTCCCCTGCTACCTTGTCTTTCCATCCCAGTTTCGACTTAAGTCGTCAATAGTGTACCGTATTTTCCTTCACTATTTATCTGCCAACGCTTTGGCACCTTTTCGATTCCGTGATTGTAGAAATCACATAATATTGAGGCGAAGAACTCGTCGAGCCCATGTTCACAGCGCATTTTCATCCGGAAAGGAATCCCTTGAAAGTTGTTCGATAGAAAGAGGAAAAGGTGAAAATCTGAGGGCGCTAGATCAGGTGAATAAGGTGAGTGCGGAATGAGCTCCCAACTCGACTCCTATACGCTGTTTTTCGTTACTCTGCCAGAATGCGTGCGGGCGTTATCGTGAAGTAGTGTCACTTCACACGTTCCTGGTCGTTGTTCTTGGACTGCATCAGCAGGACGTCTCAGTTGTTAACAATAACTGTCAGCAATGATGCTTACACGCCGGGGGAGCAATTCGTCGTACACTACACCTGTTCGATCACATGCATAACATTATCTTTTGTGGATGCGCGCAGGTGTTTTTACGGGGAGTTTCTGATTTGTCTGGGATCAACCATTCCTTTCTTTTCCTTAAGTCAGCACAAAAACACCATTTCTCGCTACCAGTAACAATGTAGAATAGGAATGGTCGCTGTTGTCTATGAGCCAGTTGATTACGAACAATCAGAGATGCACGTAGAACCACCCGCTGATTTCTGTGATTGTGGCTTAAAGCATGAGGTACCTGTACGCTCGATATTTTAACCTTCCCCGTTGCGTGTAAATGTCGCAGGATGGTGGGATTATCACAGTTCTGTTGTACACTGACGTGGATCGTTGTGGATTAATGCGATTAAACGATCTTCATCAAACACAGTAGGTCTTTGTGAACGTAGAGAGTCTGTCCAGTGTCATTATCCCCATACACGGCACAAATGATTCTCACTGCCTCCGGTGCTGTCACCCCATTACTCAACTTGAACAGAAGAATAAGTCGGCAATGGTCCGTTTTCTCCTCTTGGCACTCCATTGTCCAGCGTCCACATGTCCTCTCGCTATCTGCAAACGACAAAATGGTCATATGTAAACTCAAACAGGAAGAGTGATCTAGAAATAAATAATGACGATCGATAAATAAACCCAAAGCAGCGTGAATACCAACATGCAAAACAAAAACGTTATGAACTTGTGCAACATCCTAACAAATCACACTCTGCTACAGATCTTTCAGCAGTGCTTTGGGGAGTCAGCGGTTGGCAGACCTGTTCAGCTCTCGGTACGAGTCCAGGCTAGTGCAGTAGGAAGCGTTTCACCCGTCGACATGATGGAGAGCCACGCCACCCGAACCCCTGACGTAAAGCGATACGGAAAGCACGGGCCGTCCTTACGTAAGGCCGCAGGCGCGACAGACAATACTTGCGCGGGACACGCCCTTCATTATAAAGGCGTGGGCTGTGGCAGCTCTCGCGGAGCGCTGGACCCGAGCTGGCGGCCAACGACAGTGAACTGTGGCGAGCGCCCACAGAGGCGCATTCAGGCTGGCCGCGCATCAACGATTTTTTAGTCGGCCGAACACAGCGCAGTTGTGCTACGACAGCGTTGTAATGAAGCTGCACCAAAATGGGCATGTTGAACAACGATCCTGGGTGCATTACGTGTTCCTACCTCTAGCATTGTAGAAATGATCATTTTCGTGGTTCCGGTGTTATTGTGTGCGGAGGCATAATGTTGCACGGGCGTACTGACACACACGGGTCATCGTTATTCTGACACTGTACTCCTATCCTATGTGCGTCTTTTCAGGGTTGCATTCGGTCCTGACTTCATTTTTATGGATTACAACGTGAGACTGAATTGAACAGCCCGAGTGAAGGAGCTCTCGGTACGAGACGATATTCGGCGAATGGGCTGACCTGCACCAACACCCATCCAGAAGTTGTTAAACGCACTGGGGGAGGTATGGAATGTGCTACCACATGAAATTCTTACTTGGTCACATACACTTTTACGAACAATGTCCCGACACCTGTAATGTCCAGCGGACCGTCAATTCACGGTGACTTCAGTGTAAAATGTGAAATGATCGTGTGGAATTATTGGCCGGGAGATCCCATTTGGGGTTGTTCGGCCACCTACTGTAAGTCTTTTTACACTGAAGCGCCAAAGAAAATGATACAGACAACCGTATTAAAATACAGAGATATGTAAACAAACAGAATATGGCACTGCGGTCGACAACGCCTGTATACATCAAGAAATGTCTGGCGTAGTTGTTAGATCGGTTACTGCTGCTATAATGGCAGGTTATGAAGATCTGAGTGAGTCCGGACACAGTGTTACAGTCGGCGCACGACCGATGGGACACAGCATCTCGGAGATAGCTATGAAGTGGGGATTTTCCCGTACGACCATTTCACAAGTGTACCGTGAATATCAGGAATCCGATAAAACCTCAAATCTCTGACATCGCTGCGGCTAGAAAAAGATTCTGCAAGAACGAGACCAATGACGACTGAAGAGAATCCTTCAACGTCACGTAAGTGCAAGCCTTCCGCAAAATAGCTGCAGATTTCAATGCTGGGCCATCACTAAGTGTCAGCGTGCGAACTATTCAACGAAACGTCATCGATATGGGCTTTCGAAGCCGGAGGCCCACTCGTGTACTCTTGATGACTGCACGACACAAAGCTTTACGCATCGCCTGGGCTCGTCAACACCGACATTGGACTGTTGATGACTGGAAACGTGTTGTCTCGTCGGAAGAGTCTCGTTTCAAATTGTATCGAGCGGATGGACGTGTACGGGTCTGGAGACAACCTCATGAATCCATGGACCCTGCATGTCAGCAGGGGACTGTTCAAGCTGCTGGAGGCTCTGTAATAGTGTGGGGAGTGGGCAGTTGGAGTGATATGGGGTCCCTGATACATCTAGTTACGACTCTGACAGGTGATACGTACGTAAGCATCCTGTCTGATCACCTGCATCCATTCATGTCCATTGTGCATTCAGACGGACTTGGGCAATTCCAGCAGGACAGAGTGACACGCCACACGTCCAGAATTGCTACAGAGCTGCCCCAGGAACACACTTCTGAGCTTAAACACTTCCGCTGGCCACCAAACACCCCAGACATGAACATTATTAAGCATATCTGGGATGCCTTGCAACGCGCTGTTCGGAAGAGATCTCCACCCCTCTCGTACTCATACGGATTTATGGACAGGCCTGTAGGATTCATGGTGTCAATTCCCTCAGCACTACTTCAGACATTAATCGAGTCAACGCCACGTCGTTTTGCCGCACTTTTGCGAGCTTGCAGGGCCCCTACACGATTTTAGTTAGATGTACCAGTTTCTTCGGCTCTAGAGTGTATTCGACACCAATTTGGCGGCTTGCGTATCGATGATGATGAAATGATGAAGGAGATAACACAATATCCAGCCCTCTAACGGATAATATCTCCGACCCGGCTGGGAATCAAACACGGAGCCCCTGCATGGCACGCAGCCGCTCTCACCACACAACTAAGGAGGCGGACACGTCAATGTAGTTATTGTCTTTCAATAGAAGTGTCATTTCTGCCCATCTCGTTGCATATTTCTTTCAGTTACCTTCTGTAACGTTCTGTTAGGAGTTCTTTCTATATGCCGTCCAAGTTTGATCCAGCTGTGTTACTTGTCAGTGACGCAACATACGAAAGCTACTTACATCACTAAGATTTGCACACCCGTTTACGTACAGGATTATTCGTAGCCTACGTTTGGGTTTTCAGATGACGACTACTCGAAAACTGCAAGATATACAGAAAAGCTACGCACAGCAGGTGATAGTGCATCTATGCAAGTCAGCGACTGTCGGATGGCGCGAAGGTTGAAGCAAACCCAGACGTTCCTCCGCGAATTTGACACTCAGGCTCTCTTCAGATAAAGCTATGCCGCAAGTAGACTGTTTTTATTGCACGTGACTGAATTTTAGATCTGGAGACGTTCTATCAGTGTTATTCATGTTAATTTCGTTTCGCCATCTCCCGATATCTGGCTGTTGCAGTTTCAGAGATCTTAGTAAGGGGCATGCACAGGTGCGCAAAGGACACCTTTCTTATAGCTCCAGACGTTCGTGTAGGAAGGGTATAGGATACATCCAGTACGACTGTATAGTCATTGTATAACAACAAGTATACTATATCACGTCATTACAAAGTATGTCGTTGAACGTTGATGAAGTCGTAGACCCGGAATAGTTAACAATTTTTCAAGTCAGCGTGTAGATTACTCTAACTGCGTGTCGAAAACTTTCTTACACAATACTCCAACTAGTCACGCTGCAGACGGAATACAGTGACACAACAACGTTCGGGCCTTTCGACATCGCACGGCGAATCGTTAACTTTTGAGAACGCCGTAATGCGGAGCTGCCCCGCAAAAGTCCTGCGCTGATGAAGCAGACAAGCAATGAGATGAAATTATGGGCTCTTAAACCTGGTAATCGAGCTTCTCACAGTAGAAGCTATTACTGGGGAGCAGATTGCGAATCCCATCCAGAACGGAAAGACACGGTTACGAGCCTGCCTTCAGGCACTGAGAGAACTAAGAGGAGTGTTTTGCCGCGTGATGTCAGCGTGCAGTATCTGAACTCGTGAATCACCTGAGGGCGACCTGTACGGATCACCACAGCTAACTATCCGTGTTGCTCGGTGCATGCAATAAAAGACATTTGCAATTACTGTTCCTTCAAGAAAAAGCTTGGGTCTGCGCAACATTATTACTATCTACACTTTCAATAATCGTTGCGAACCCACAGTGTGCCTTGAACAAGTTATCGTACAAGCTCCCGTATATGCGATGTGTTGTATCCCAAGCATTAGTTATCCCATGTTCATCGCTTTTATCTTTATCTTCCGATAAATATTTATTTTTTGTAAATTTTAAATTCAGAATTTATCAGGAATAAAATGAAGGCATAAGAGTCGAAGAACATGAAGGGGTGTCGGTAGAAGGAAGTGAGGCAGGGTTGTAATTTATCCCCTCTCCAGTTCAATCGATACATGAATAAACAGTAATGGAAACTAAGGAGAGGTTAGGCAAGAGAATTAAAGTTCAAAGAGAAAAAACAGTAATTTTAGCGCTTGTCGATGAATAGTTATTCAGTCAAGGGCAGCGAAGGACTTGGAAGATGTTTGAAATGAATAGATGGTGACTTAAAAAGATGTTATAAGCTGAACATAAGTAGAAGTAAGACAACTGTAATGTTGTGTGGTGGAATTAACTCAGGCGATGTTTCAGGGAACTAGGTTCGTTGAAACGTTTTACGGTTCAGCAGGGAAACTATTGGCAATGGGACACATAAAAAACATATCACATGCACACTGGCATTGTCAAGAAATCTTTTCTAGGAAAAAGAAATTTTCTAACGCCGAATATAATTTTAAGTTTCACAAGTCTTTTTCTGAAAGTATTTGTCTGGGGGGTAGCCTTGTATGGAAATGAAACGTGGATGATAAACAGTACGGACTGGAAGAAATCAGAATCTTTTGAAACGTAGTTCTCCAGAAGAATTCCGAGGATTAGATGGGTACGTCGGATAAGTAGCGAAGAAATATTGAATCGAATCGGGAAGAAAAGAGCTCTACGGGACATGTTGACCTAGTGAAGGAAGAGAGTGATAGGACACATCTCGAGACATCAGTGTATAGTCATTTTGGCAGAGAAGCCAAGGCTTGACTATAGCGGAGGTATTCAAATGACTGGATGTTGCAGCAGCTTGGCGGAGATGAAAGACTGGCTCAACAAGAGTGCATCAGACGAATCTTCGAAATAAAGAGTGCATACCGGTACTGGAAAAACAATAAATCTATTCACGCAGTAATTGCAAGGATTCCACGTGAATACATTATTTCATTTCGAAAAGTCTCGTCTTGAGAACTGCTGACAAAAAGGTTGCTCGAGATATTTTGTTCTTATAGGTAAATCTTTTGCACAATTCCGTACTTCTACTGCAAATCGTTCAATCCTGAATTGAAAGTCTTGAAAATAACAGCCGAAGATTTCCTAATCTGCACTTGCTCTAATCTAAGTCACTGGGTGAAGCAATATTACGTCACTTACGAGCATTCAAAATTTTTGATTGGAGTTTTTAGGTGGCCTGAAGAGTGTATATGCAATCAGTGAACGAACAACCAGACGTGTCTGTTACGTATGGGGCGATCAAAAAGTTTCCGTTTGAGGGCGGACATTGCGGCAATGTATACGCAACATAGTGCGATTCCGATGGGGGTGTATAAGCACCGACATGTAGGGAGGGCATTAGTGTGGCATTCAGTCTTCCCGTCGTGCGTGCGGTAAATGCGGATACGTGAACTATGACGACGCTATTACCACATGATTCTAAACAGGACCAAAGTGCTATTGTTATTTCTTGGCTGCCGATGGACAAACATCGGAAGACATTCATCAGGAAATGGAGAATTTATATGGGACAGCATGTCTCTCGAAAACCACCGTTGTGGAATGGTGCGCCAAGTTCCGTACTGCTCGCACGTCTTCATATCGCAAATGTCGTAACATAGAAGTTACGCCAACACAAGTGGGAGACAAATGTGCACCTCCACTACACTCTTTATCTCACACCATGCGATTATCACGCCTTCGGTTCCTTAAAAAAAGCCATTGAACGGTCGACAATTCCTGTCTACATTTACATCGACATAGATACTCTGCAAGTCACCGTACTGTTGGGTGGCCAAAGGCACCCTGTACCACTACAGGTCTTTCCTTCCCTGTTCCACTCCAAAATAGAGCATGGGAAAAACGACTGTCTATATGCCTCCGTATCAGCCCTAACTTCAAGTATCTTATCTTTGTAGTCCTTAAGCGCAATGTATGTTGGCGGTAGTAGAATCGTTTGGCAGTCAGCTTCAGATGCCGGTTCCCTAAATTTCCTCAGTAGTGTACGAGGTGCATTCAAGTTCTAAGGCCTCCGATTTTTTTTCTAATTAACTGCTCACCCGAAATCGATGAAACTGGCGTTACTTCTCGACGTAATCGCCCTGCAGACGTACACATTTTTCACAACGCTGACGCCATGATTCCATGGCAGCGGCGAAGGCTTCTTTAGGAGTCTGTTTTGACCACTGGAAAATCGCTGAGGCAATAGCAGCACTGCTGGTGAATGTGCAGCCACGGAGAGTGTCTTTCATTGTTGGAAAAAGCCGAAAGTCACTAGGAGCCAGGTCAGGTGAGTAGGGAGCATGAGGAATCACTTCAAAGTTGTTATCACGAAGAAATTATTGCGTAACATTAGCTCGATGTGCAGGTGCGTTGTCTTGGTGAAACAGCACACGCGCAGCCCTTCCCGGACGTTTTTGTTGCATTGCAGGAAGGAATTTGTTCTTCAAAACATTTTCGTAGGATGCACCTGTTACCGTAGTGCCCTTTGGAATGCAATGGGTAAGGATTATGCCCTCGCTGTCCCAGAACATGGACACCATGATTTTTTCAGCACTGGCGGTTACCCGAAATTTTTTTGGTGGCGGTGAATCTGTGTGCTTCCATTGAGCTGACTGGCGCTTTGTTTCTGGATTGAAAAATGGCATCCACATCTCATACATTGTCACAACTGACGAAAAGAAAGTCCCATTCATGCTGTCGTTGCACGTCAACATTGCTTGACAACATGCCACACGGGCAGCCATGTGGTCGTCCGTCAGCATTTGTGGCACCCACCTGGATGACACTTTTCGCATATTCAGGTCGTCATGCAGGATTGTGTGCACAGAACCCACAGAAATGCCAACTCTGGAGGTGATCTGTTCAACAGTCATTCGGCGATCCCCCAAAACAATTCTCTCCACTTTCTCGATCATGTCGTCAGACCGGCTTGTGCGAGCCCGAGGTTGTTTCGGTTTGTTGTCATGCGATGTTCTGCCTCCATTAAACTGTCGCACCCACGAACGCACTTTTGACACATCCATAACTCCATCACCACATGTCTCCTTCACTGTTGATGAATTTCAATTGGTTTCACACCACGCAAATTCAGAAAACGAATGATTGCACGCTGTTCAAGTAAGGAAAACGTCGCCATTTTAAGTATTTAAAACAGTTCTCATTCTCGCCGCTGGCGGTAAAATTCCATCTGCTGTACAGTGCTGCCATCTCTGGGATGTATTGACAATGAACGCGGCCTCATTTTAAAACAATGCGCATGCTTCTATCTCTTTCCAGTCCGGAAAAAAAAAAATCGGAGGCCTTACAACTTGAATGCACCTCGTATCTCGGAAAGAACATCGCCTCCCCTCCAGGGATTCCCATTCACTTCCTGAAGCATCACCGTAACACTTACGTGTTGTTCGAACCTACCGGTAACAAATCTAGCAGTCCGCCTCTGTATTGCTTCAATGTCTTCCTTCGATCTGTCCTGGTACGAATCCCAAACATTCAAGCAGTACTCAAGGACAGGTTGTATCAGCATTCTGTATGCCGTTTCCTCTACAGGTGAACCACTCTTTCCTAAAATTCTCCCAATAAACCGTAGTTGATCATTCGCCTTCCCTACGACAGTTCTCACATGCTCGTTCCATTTCATACCGCTTTGCAACGTTACGCTTAGATGTTTAAACAGCTTGACTGCATCCAGCAGGACACTAGTAATAACATATCTGAACATTAGAGGTTTATTCTTCCTACTCATCCACCTGCCATTCATCGCACCAGCTAGAAATTTTGTTTAAGTCATCTTGTATCCAGCTACAGTCACTCAACTTCGACACCTCATCGTTCACCACAGCATCAGCAGCAAATAATCACGGATTGCTGCCCGCCCTATCTGCCATATCATTTTTGTATATATGAGGGGCGTTTGAACAGTCCATGAAAAAATAAAAACTACTTACGTGTTTGGGGTAAACCTTTTTTTATTTTGCGACATGTCTCCTTTTAGACTTACACACTTCGTCCAACGCTGTTCTAATTTGTTGGTCCCTTCCGAATAATAGGAATTGTCCAAGTCTGCAAAGTAGCTATTAGTTGTTGCAATCACCTCCTCATTTGAATAAAATCTTTGTCCCGCCATCCATTTCTTCAAATTGGGGAACAAAGAGTAGTCCGAGGGAGCCAAGTCTGAAGAATAGGGGGGATGTGAAACGAGTTGGAATCCTATTTCCATTAATTTTGCGACCACAACTGCTGAGGTGTGTGATGGTGCATTGTCGTGATGGAAAAGGACTTTTTTGCGGCGCAATCACCGGAGTTTGTCTTGCAGCTCGGTTTTCAAATGACCCAATAACATTGAATAATATGCAACTGTAATAGTTTTACCCTTTTCCAGATAGTCGAAGAGGATTATCACTTGCAAATACCAAAAGACAGTCGCCATAACCTTTCCGGCCGAAGGAATGGTCTTCGGCTTTTTTGGTGCAGATTCTCCCTTGGTATTCCACTGTTTGGGTCGTTCTTTGGTCTCAGGAGTATAGCAATGTATCCATGGTTCATCCACAGTGACGAAACGACACTTAAAGCCCTGCGCATTCTTCCTGAACGGCTGCAAACCATCCTTGCAACACTTCACACCATTCCGTTTTTGGTCAAGCGTAAGCAATCGCGGAACCCATCTTGCAGATAGCTTTCTCATGTTCAAATGTTTATGCAAAATATTATGTACCCATTCATTCGAGATGCCCACAGCACTAGCAGTCTCACGCACCTTCACTCTTCTGTCATCCATGACCATATAATGGATTTTATCAATGATTTCTGGAGTCGTAACCTCCACGGGGCGTCCAGAACGTTCAGCATCACTTGTGCCCATAAAGCCACTCTGAAAATTTTGAAACCACTTATAAACTGTTCTAATCGAAGGTGCAGAGTCACCGTAATGTTTATCAAGCTTCTCTTTAGGTTCCTGAGTCGTTTTGCCTTTCATAAAGTAATATTTAATCACCACACGAAATTCTTTTTCGTCCATTTTTTGACAATCACTCGACTTCTTTGATTCACACGAATGCCAAACACAAAGAAATAGACCAATATGGCTGAAACTTGGTGTGCGTTCTTTCCAAAGATGCTACTAACTAGACATGACCTCGATACGCGCCGGTGGTGCTATCTCTCGGACTTTGCACGGACTTTTCAAACGCCCCTCGTAGAGGACAATAGTGGTCCTATCACACTTGCCCTTCATCCATAGCTCGTAATATATCATGTGAAAAAAGTACAAGCTGTCGAGCGAGGATGTGCAACAGGCAACTACGGACTTTCCCACACAACAGCAAGCAGTGTTTTAAAAAACGGATATCTTCAACCTAGTGCCTTGGTGGGATGATTGTCCCAATGCTCACTGCGATTTTGCCTGATTGATGTACCGATTCTGGATTGTACGGCCTTCGAACCGGAACTTTTTGATCGTTCCTTACAATAACCAACTAAATAGTTTCCGCATCAGGTGAAGAGCATGCCATCATTGTCATTTGCAAGTGCGAGTGGTTTCTTTGGCATAGCTAAGTGCGAGTTTGTCGATGTTACCATTACTGAAGAAATGAATTGATCTACAAGTTACTTGGGGCACACTGTTGAGCACTTCTTGAAAAAAGGCCCATAGCTCATTTTCGAATTTCTCCCCTCAACGACGCTACGGCCTTACAGTAGTGCCACACGATAAGTAAGGCATATCGTCTCATGACGGAGGGAGTTATAACAGACGGTCAAAGTTAATAATACAGTCATCCGTTCTCCACAACCGCTCCAAGCAAAAAATTATAGCTCTAGGTGACTACAATCGCGACAGACATTTTACGTGCAATGAAGTGTTCACCTAAGAATATCATTGTGTGGTTGGTCACAGAGACGCATCTCCGAGTTTCATCAGCTTCAAGAGCGCCCATACAAGGGTGCAAGGGGTGGCCGCGGACTCTTCCTCGCCCTCTCTACCTAGTTATCGGGGAAATGAGAAAACATAGTACAGTCAGGTGTGTTTTCTTTCAAGAAAACGATTTAAAAATCGGTATCACGCAGCTTTTAAACAGGGTCGGAACTGGAACGTTTTTGTGGCTACTTGCAAGTCACGATTCGTCTTCCAAAATATTAAAAATACTCCATACCCCCAGGCGCCCGCTCGTGGTCTGTTGGTTAGCGTTGCTGACCCTTGATCACGGGACTACAGGTTCAACGCCCGACCAGGAAGGTGTTTCCTCCGCTCGGGAGTGTGTGTGTGTGTGTGTGTGTGTGTGTGTGTGTGTGTGTGTGTGGGGTCCTCATCATCATTTCATCATTATAGACACACAGATCGCCGAAATGGCGTCAAATAAAAAGACTTGCAGTAAGCGGCCGAATTGACCAAAAGGAAACTCCTGGCCAAGTGTGTCAAATGCGCATTTCATTTTATTAACTCCCAGTACTAAACTCATCGGGCATAATACGTTATGTTCGCTGTGAGCTGAGATCTTACTTTACGGGTTCTCGGACACCTGAGCAACTTTGCGGTGATCATTTGTCGCAGCAGCTATAGACAAGCGACAGTCGAATAAAAAGGAGACAGATGCGAAAAAAAGTAAGTATGACGTTAGCTATGTCGAAAGTAATCGCCACAGCTGTTAAGAAAATTTATTTCACTGAGAGACAAGACGATCAATGCCTTCATGGACAAGTGTCCTCGAAGTTGAGTGTTCATGGGAGGTGAGGGTATCATCTGGAGTGCCCCAGGGAAGTGTGGTAGGTCCGCTGTTGTTTTGTATCTGCATAAATGATCTTTTGGATAGGGTGGATAGCAATGTGCAGCTGTTTGCTGATGATGCTGTGGTGTACGGGAAGGTGTTGCCGTTGAGTGACTGTAGGAGGATACAAGATGACTTGGACAGGATTTGTGATTGGTGTTAAGATTGGCAGCTAACTCTAAATATAGATAAATGTAAATTAATGCAGATGAATAGGAAAAAGAATCCCGTAATGTTTTAATACTCCATTAGTAGTGTAGCGCTTGACACAGTCACGTCGATTAAATATTTGGGCGTAACATTGCAGAGCGATATGAAGTGGGACAAGCATGTAATGGCAGTTGTGGGGGACGGTGGATAGTCGTCTTCGGTTCATTGGCAGAATTTTGGGAAGATGTGGTTCATCTGTAAAGGAGACCGCTTGTAAAACAATAATGCGACCTATTCTTGAATACTGCTCGAGCGTTTGGGATCCCTATCAGGTCGTATTGAGGGAGGACATAGAAGCAATTCAGAGGCGGGCTGCTAGATTTGTTACTGGTAGGTTTGATCATCACGTGAGTGTTACGGAAATGGTTCAGGAACTCGGGTTGGAGTCTTTAGAGGAAAGGAGGCGTTCTTTTCGTGAATCGCTACTGAGGAAATTTAGAGAACCAGCATTTGAGGCTGACTGCAGTACAATTTTACTGCCGCCAACTTACATTTCGCGGAAAGACCACAAAGATAAAATAAGAGAGATTAGGGCTCGTACAGAGGCATATAGGCAGTCATTTTCCCCTCGTTCTGTTTGGGAGTGGAACAGGGAGAGAAGATGCTAGTTGTGGTACGAGGCACCCTCCGCCACGCACCGTATGGTGGATTGCGGAGTATGTGTGTAGACGCAGATGTAGATGTAGATGTTTGCGGTTGACTACTGAACCATGATCGAACACAGGCGTGCACCTCTTCGACCGAAGCAAATCAACGGTCACGAACGTCTTCCTTCAGAGCTCCAGATATACGGAAATCACAGGGGGAGCCATCGGGACTGCATGGAGGATGTGCAAGGGCTTCTCAGCGAAACTTTTGCGACGTTGTCCAAACGCCCAGGAATACTGACGGTTGGATAAATTTCTTCTCTTGTAACAATATTTTTTATTTTGTTTTAGAAATCAGGTGTTGAAAGTGGAGAACGGTCCACAACTAAAATTAGAATATCGTCATGGGTAATTTTTAGGTCTTTTTCTTTTGCACGGATACATTAAATTAATATTTCTGTGTACAAGTGTGTTTCGTGTTTTGATGACACTAATTTTGGTCCTTCTTCCATTTCAGAGTCCCAGTAGTAGTCTGTTCTCCTGTCCAAACGGTAAGTACACAAACATCTAACGAGTTTTCATAGTTACAAACTGAGGAGAATGGGACGGGAATTGAGAACTTTTTAGGTTTATAAACCGTTTATAGCCATCGACAAGAATCTGTTCAAGTTCACTATGTGCTTATTTTCAAAATTTTGGTAGTTGCACTTTGCTGTTACGTTTTCCGTATCCACCTTAAATTTTCTGCTGAAACTCTCTTAGTGCCCTTCTTCAGAAGGTTATAATTATCTCATTATTTGCGAGTGTTATCATTAAGATGCAGCAAGTTGTTTGACTGCAACAAGTTGTTTCGCTTCTTAATATCATTGTTGTACAGGCACTATGAACCACTTGACCACAACAATAAGCTGCAAGCACTTAATCGTTGGCACTAGTAAATAATGCGATTGCTTTGACCTTCTGAAGAAGGGCTCGAAGCGCCTGAAACCGGTTAAGAGATTAAATTATTTTTATGCAACTGGTTGCTGACTATTTCGATATAAGAAGAGCAATGCTCAAGAACAGTGAATGAAAAATAGGTTATATGAGAAAGATGTAGCGTTGTTTGTCGATAAACTACTCTTTTTCAGAAATCACACGGTGTATCGTTTGCATTTACTTCTTAATTTATCCATGAAGACGTTCGAAAATGACAAATTACACTAATGTACTCTCTGCGAAACAATGTCAACATCGTTCGCCTTCTGGTGGTTACTCACAACTCAAATGGTACTTTGGTTAGCCTTTTCGACATACGTCATACACTTAAATGAAACTGGAGAAGGTCCAGTACCGTGTCGTCCGTTGTCACGTTCTTCAGCACGCTGATAGAACACGACTCTACCCGGTAAAAGAGGGCTACTGTCATCAGAAAAAATATTTGCACTAGTACAGTAAGGACAGAATAAAAAAATAATCGAAGAGTGCAGTTTCCCGTAATAGAGCAATACCTTGCTGACAGCGCTGTTGATCTCTCACGCTATTACTGAATATGATATTCCAAAGAGCAGCCAGTAATGCCGTACAGATGACACCTTGTAGCTCTTATCATCCCCTGTCGCCGTACTTACTAACTGATTATCTTACGCTCACCCTCGCCGTCGAACGCGTGGTCGATGAAATAAAAACTTTGTTGCTGAAGCCGAATTACACCTTTTTCCCATTTTGATTGGCGTTCGAGTTTTTCCCACAACGTCAAAATTCGATGGATACAGCAATAAGTGACGAACTGACGGTTAAACCGCCATCATTAAGTGGGAGGCGTCTCTTAAATATCATTGTATAATTAGGTGCACAGTGAAAAGCATATACGACTTTTCGCGTCAAAACGCATTTCACTGTAATTGTTATTATTTACTGTTTCCAGCACTATATGCTTGCTGCAAAGAGTTGTGCTTGGACCAAACGCTCAAAGTCTGAGATTTAATTGAAATTTGAGACGGAAAGATAACCGAGAATGGCTTGTCATACGATGGTGCGGCGTAAAATACTTCGTCCATGTTGTTAGATGTAAACACGAAGGTTTAGAGACACTATGCAGCCATAAAACTTACAGAAATTAAGCATCAGGCTGTTTGCCGACATGTTGAAGGGCTTTGCGGGTTGTCAGTTTTCCCACCTCTATTCTGCAGACCGTAACACTGTGCAATGTCTGCTAAATCATTCAGTGTCCCTCTGAGAATATCTGACAAGGAACATTCCTAGGGGGAAATAAACAATCTTGATGAAACTCTGCTGGTGTGTAGCGGGGCCAAAATAATCCAACGAAATATTTTGTTGCAACATAAATTAAAGAAGCTTTCACGCCACATCCATTCAAATGTCATAAAGTTGGTTTCTGAAATACTATTTCTGGAATATAGGTTGTACACAATGTGCTTTGGAAAATAAGTTGTACACAATGTGCTGTCAGAGTATTTTCAACATACCTGATTAAAATATCTAAACGTTCATTCTTATTCTAATTATTTGCTTTTCTTATTTTTGTTTATGTTCTAAATTGTTATTTTGAAAATTCATGATTTTTAACTTAACGTTTCACACTTGTATTTTGTTAATTTAAAATAAAAAAGCGCATTATTATAATACAAAATCATTATAGTAATGATTATCTGTGAAGAAATGGTTCAAACAGTCCTACACTACGTAATTAAAAAGAACGAAGTTTCTTCACATAATACATACGATGCACAACACAATAAAAACCAAATCCAGCAGGATTTCCAAATCGTGGCGGGCGATTCTCTGAATATCCTGATAAGTACCAGGCATATTCCAGTACTCTGGAAAACCTTGCCGAAGAGAATTGATTATGTATTAGCGACTGCAGATTGATTATATTGTTTCGCAAGCAGAGTTGACGTCATAATAATCCAGCATAAATAGATCTGAAAATTTTCGCACAAAATTCTTCCAACATCGAACGCTGTATACGTCCAAAGGCTGTACCCGTCCCGTCGAGTCCTTTGGGATCACCAAATTAACATGTTCCTTGTCCTCAGGTACGACAGAAGAAACGGTTTTTCCTCACAGACCACACCCGCCTCTCTTTCATAGTTTTAAAAGAGACTAATAGGGAGTTTGGAACAAGAACTCAAGACTCTCTTTATGAAGTTCCAAATGTTCTTGTGACGAATGAGAATCTGATGAACTAGCGTCTGACCACGTCAGAAGACAGAAGTTTTCTTTCCCTATGCGGGAGAAAAAATGCATAATTGTCAGCTTTTTGGGGTGGTAAAACACCTTTTATAACCAAGACCAAAGAAATACTGAAAAAACGGTTATTCAGAAGTAAAACACCGGTATCGGTTTTAACCGGTCGATTTTTCCCTTCCCTACTCTAAACCTAGTATGCCAAATGGTGTGTTCACCCCTTAAAAGCGAAATTGGGCAAAAACGAAAAAATACATATTGCTTTGTTTTGACTCCTTCAGATACACTTGAAAGTTTCATCAAGATAGTTCATTTAACCTGGGGATGTACCTTTATGCGTGAGATACAGGGTCTACGTACTGCGAACAAGGTCTCGAGACACACAAAGAGTTCGCAAGTGTGATCGACCTGATCGACCACACGCTACCTAGGGACGCCTCCCCATTGCCGACCTCACAGACACCCCACTCCATCATGCGTAGACTTTTGAAGAATGGACGCAGACGCAGGTGTGCTGGGTGAGACTACCCGGAGGCTGCGCCAGGTGTACTCGTCGGAGGGTCGCTTTCTACTACGTCTGGCATACCTGTGGCGCTCTTAGCCGACCTACTTGCAGAGATGTTGGAGAGAGCCGGGGCGGAAGGTCCAGCCGCTCGGGATAAGGAGGCAGTGAGGCGTCCGGCGATTGCTCAAGCTACGGGGAGTCTTAGCTCTGTGCAGTCAGTACGCACGACAGGCAGGTCGCCAGAAAATTATATAAAAGACAACAGCTCTCTGCATACATGGCCACTGAGCAGCACTGCTTTGGTTGTGTTGAGTGCTGCATTGAATATTACGAACTTAAATGGAAATCAGAAAAGTGAAATCCTAAATGTGGAAAGGAGTATAGAAGGGCTAAATAAATGAAACGAACTTTGAGATAATATTGTTAGAAGCAACGAGGAAGATGAGATGGGAAAGGTAGTAATGCGAGACGAATTTGATGGAACACTGAGTCGAAACAAGGGACCTGTAGTAGATGAGAGAATTACCTCAAATTGTTGAGATCCTTTGGAGAAAATCCTATAAGAAAACTATCTCACCTGGTTTGCAAGATGTATGAGACAGGCGAAATATCCGCAGACTCCACGAAGGTCATAGTAATTCCAGTTCTAAAGAAGGAAAGTGCTGAGAGGTCTGCATACCACTAAACCACGAGTTTAATAACATATGGTTGCAAAATTCAGACGCCAATAATATATGGAAGAATTCAAAGCTGTTACCTTCGGGAAGATCAGTTTGGGTTCCGAAGAAATGTAGGAAGATGTGGGACAACATATTTCCTACGACGTATTTTAAAGATAGACTGAAAAAGACAAACCTACGTTTATAAAACTTTTATATTTAACAAAAGATTTGGGCAACGTTGAATGTCTTTGAAATCTGTAGGTAGCAGGGATAAAATAAATGGAATGACTGGTTGTCTTCAATCTGTCCAGAATTCAGACTGCAGTTATAAGAAACGAACGACGTGAAAGATAAACAGTGGTTGAGAATGAAGAGAGACCCGGTCGCAGTATATCGTCTGTCCTATTCAATCTGTACATGAGCAAGTGGTAAACGCAACTAAGGAGAAATTTGGAAAGAGAATTAAAGTCAGGAAGAGAAATGTGAACGATAGACATGTCTGACGAGAAGAGAGTAGAAGCTTTTGAAAAACTTTGCTAAAGAATGCTGAAGATTAGGTAGGTAGACTGAGTTAACTAACGAGGAGATACTGAATGGAATTGGGGAGAAAAGTCATAAATGGAATCGGTTGATAGGATACGTCCTTAGGAATCAAGGAATCATCAATTTGATAACGATGAAAGGAACAGATTGTAAAAATTGCAGAGAGAGACTAAGGTTAGATTAAGGACAGTAAGGAAGTTCAAGTATAGTCATGCAGGGTTCAAATGGCTCTCAGCACTATGGGACTTAACTTCTGAGGTCATCAGTCCCCTAGAACAACTACTTAAACCTAAGTAACCTAAGGACATCATACACATCCATGCCCGAGGCAGGATTCGAACCTGCGACCGTAGCGGTCGCGCGGTTCCAGACTGTAGCGCCTAGGACCTCTCGGCCACTGGGCCGGCAGTCATGCAGGGATGAAAGAGGCTTGCACAGTATAGACCAGCATAGAGAGCGAAAGTAAACCAGTCTTCACCAAGGAGATGATCACTTCGTAAAGGATGTGGTCAGTGCCATCTATGGAAAGTTAAAACCCTAACAATAAAAACCTAATCTTCATTACATATTTTTCCATTTAGTCCCTATTATAGCACTCGAGCTCTCGAAGCTCGTCATCCGTTTTTAAAGACTATGGTCACAGTATTCGGGTGTAGTCAACAACAACTTACGACCGCTACCAACAATTATCGTATTTTTTTATGGTGGGAATTATATACAGACCTAGAGTGTAAAGACCCCCGTAAACTAACAAACTAATTTGTCAAATTCTCTCTTTTCACGTTGGCTGCGGAGGACGAGTTTAATCTCCAGTGCCAGACACAAGAGTGGAACGACCAACTTGCGCGGTATGGGCTGCGCCTCAACAACAAGAAAACTGAGTACATGTCATCAGAACCACGAGAAGTTGGGGACAACAACTTTAACGGGAAGATCTACCACGAGTAACAAATTTTAAGGATCTCTGCTCTTCAATTTCTAGCGATGGCCAACATACAGACGAGGTCAACCCAAGGACGCAGGCAGCCTGGAAGAAGAAGCGAATGACAACAGGAGTCACCTAGGATCGTCGGATTAAGGATAATCTGAAGTTAAAAGACCTGCCGGACTGTCATATGTTCCCTTGTTCTCCACAACACCGAATGTTGGCCAGCTACAAAAGAGTTAGAACGACGACTAAGGGTTATGGAGACTAAGAGGCTTAGATGGGCTTGTGTCATCACTCGTCTGGATCACGTTTCGAACGACAGTCAGGATACGTTTTGGGGTTTCAGAAGAAAATGCGACAAAGCCGCCTGTGATGGTTTGCACATGGGCTACGCGCAGAGGGCGATACTGCTGCAAAGACAGCCTACACAGTGGAAGACATGGGAAAGAGACCCAGGGGACGACAGACAGCGATGAGCCGACACTGCAGAGCGACCCAGAGGCTGTAAATCTTCGTTCAATACACGGCCCACGACCGACCGAAATGGAGATAGCGAGTCCACTCAGCGGACCCAGCCACCAGGCGGAACGAACGCTAAGGAAAAATAAGAAGGAAGTCTTTTCTATTTACGGGTTTGTCAAACAAGCGTACAAACGTACAAACAAAGTCTGTCAAGCAGATATTGTTGGTGTCGCAAAGTATGTTGACACTAGAGGGAACGTCTATCAATGCATATGAAAATAGGCGTAAAGAGAGCAATGAGAGATTTTGAAAATAAAATTTTGTCAACTGACAAAAGGCTAGAGGTTTTGATATTATGTAAAATCAGTAAGAGGTTCGAAATCATCTATTCATTCATTCAGAGACCATACTGGCACCGAAACGGAATATAACAGATAAAAGGTCGAAATACTGAATTGTTTCATCCCGGAAGATCATAACAAAGTCCCTCCTTTCTGTCATCGTAAGAATGTTCTATATGGCAGATATCGAGACAACCGATCGCGGAACAGAAACGCAATTTCAATCGCTTAGTAGTGGAAAGCCATCAGGACCAGATGAGATACCTATCAGATTCTACAAAGATTACGCGAAAGAACTCGTTCCCTTTCTAGCAGCTTATCGTAGATCACTGGAGCAACGAATGGTACATAGCAACTGGAAAAGAGCGCAGGTCTTTACTGTTTTCAAGAAGAGACGCAGGACACACGATTACAGACGTATATCATTCACGTCAATCTGTTGTAGAATTATGGAACATGTTTTATGCTCAAGCGTTATGACGTTTTTGGTGAAGGAAAATATATAAAAAATCAACACTGATTCGGCAAACAGAGATACTGCGAAACTCAACTCGCTGCGTTCCTTCGTGAGATCCATAGCACTGTAGACAACGGCGTTTAGGTTGATGGCAAGCTCCTTGATTTCAGGAAGCCATTCGACACCGTCCCGCGCTGCCGTTTAGTGAAAAAAAAAAACGAGCTTACGGAGTAACAGACCAGATTTGCTACTGGATTGCAGGTACGGACCAGATTTGCTACTGGGTTGCAGGTAGAACTCAGAACGTCGCTCCTAATGGAATAAAATCGACAGATGTAAATGTAGTTTCCGTTGTATCCCAGGGAGTGTGACAGGACCTTTATTGTTTGCAATGTACATAAATGATCTAGTAGAATGCGTCGGATGCTCAAGGCTGTTCACAGATGATGCGGCTGTCTGTAACGAAGTAGCAACGCCAGAAGACGGTATCGATTTGCAGAATGATCTGCCGAGGATTGATGAATGGTGTAAGCTCTAGCAGTCGACCCTGGCACAACTACATTATTGATGAGAAACTGTTGGAAGACCTTCAGTGGAATGACCACATGCAACAAATAGTAGGAAAAGCCAGACTGAGATTCATAGGGAGAATCTGAAGGAAGCGTAACTCATCCACGAAGGAAGTGGCTTATAAGGCGCTGTTTCCACCTATTCTTGAGTGTTGTTCATCATCCTTACCAGGCAGGACTGATAGAAGAGATAGAAAAGATCAAACGAACGGCGACGCGTTTCGACACGGAATCGTTCAGTAGATACGAGGGCGTTACAGAGGCGCTCAACGAACTCCGTTGTCAGACGTTACAAGAGAGGCGTTGTGCATCACGCAGAGGTGCACTACTGAAATTAGTTGATACTATTTTTACATTGTATCTTTTATTGCCACGTAAGCTATATTCGAGCAGTCGGACACGTTTCGTATGCCTGCGAATCACTCGCTGTTTGGATCTACGGAACACGAAATAAATAGAATTAATATACGCTTATGCACATACCGTAAAAACACGTTCACAATCATTTTATTTGGTGTAGAACTACTTATTAACGCCTTTAATGCTGACGTACTGTGTAGGAGGTAATCTTTCGAAACCGAGCATCTGGATAAATATAAGTTCTTCTATAGTTCCTTTCGTCATATATTACACTTCTAGAATTTGCGCCTGGGTCTCCCTCAAGACAATACTCACCATCATTGATGAAGATCATACGCCTGGCCGGGATCTGAGCATCGAGAGGTGAGGGAGAGGGGCGGTGGAGAAATGGCGGGCGGGAGCAACACCGACTCAAAGGAAGGCCTCGGCGCTTGTTGGTGACGTCACGTCAGCTAGGCACGGCCAACGCCAGGTCTGTTGCAGGCATACTCATAATGGTGGTGTCTCCTTCTCTGACACACGAAAATGTTTAACTATTGGCGGTAGTTGACCAACACACATTGTTCTCAGAGATTTCTGCCATCAACTAATTGTGCAGTTCATTACACTTCTTAACAAATAGTGTACTCCTGAACTTATATTTCCACCTGTTTTAAGGATTGACACACAAAAACAACTTCATGGTCCAGCAGCAACAGAATTCGTGCTTCTTTACCTTATTTGTAAATCTGAGGAAGTTACGTTTGTACTGGGTTGCTTTTACAAGAAACTGTGAACGTATTGGTGCTCTTCTTTGGGTATCTTGGTTGACTATGCGGTGAGAAGCACTGAATGTTAATGAAATATCTTGCGATTGTACACGTTGGGGGAGGGGATGGGCGACAGAAGAAGAAGCAAAAGAGAGTTACTTGTTTTAGCAAATAATTTTTTTATCTTATAAAGTTTCTCCTTTTAGTTGCAAAAGGGGAATATTTATCTTTTCTAATGTGCATGTTTAAAAAAGTTTAAGCTCGGCAGTATTTTAGATATATGAAGCTATTTTGTTTCCTGTTTAGAATTCCTTTCGTTGAAAAGAACTGTAATCTAATGACTGGCAACAGTTGGACATTTACACATGTAAATTAGTTCACATTTCCAGTGACGATGTCAAACGAAAATAAATAAATAAATAAAAGAAACGAGTTCATTGTAAGGGGGTTGGGGTAAGTTTCGATAACAAAATGGATCAAGTAAATACAGTTATTTGAATGTAAAATTTCCGAAGCTTGCAATGGGGCAAAGCATCTTCTCATAATGATCTACATTTGTTTCGACAGGATTCAGTAATACAGAACTATGATCTTCATTTGTAGCTTTACGATAGTAAGAAAATCTTTCATCTAAATAAAACTGCAGAATCCAAAACAATACCAAAATTTTGTCCAAAAATAAGTGATTTATAGTGATAAGCACGCTCAGGCGTTTCTGCCTGCAATCGACCTGGCGTTCGCCGTGCCTAGCTGACGTGACGTCACCAACAAGCGCTGAGGCCTTCCTTTGAGTCGGTGTTGGCGGGAGGCGTCTCGTATTAGTTTCAGGATGAACGATGGAAAACTTTTAAAATTTCGCGGCCAATGGTTTTGGTTACACTCTAAACTAGACTGTATCCGCTACATGTGCGTCCTTTCTTCAAACTGATGCTGAACTGATTCCCTTTTCTGTGTGGCGGGGCAGGATCAGAATTCTGATTTTGTAGACTTTTTTGTGTAATGGGAGAAGGGTAGGGGTTGATGAAGTTCTGCACTCGATGGGTATGCGAATGCAAGTGATCTGTTCGTTCGGTCCATTACACTGACTCGCGCGGGGCATGTTCTCAGGTGATTAAATTAGATATACTTTTCGTTCCAATAGATCCATAGTGAGATCATCCATGAAATAGAACATTTCAGGAAACAAGACTATACAGTACATTTTTACAAAGAAAAACAGATATGCTAATGTACCTTCCACAGGCCTCAAGTGAAATGGTATTCATGACTGTGGAATAACTCAAACAATCGTATTTTCATTTTAAAAGGTAATAGCAGACTTGTCGCAAAACATGTAAATATTCAATGCACTGAGTCTTCACAGATCATCGGGGCTCGGCTCGAATCAGCACTACTCGTTGTTGTTGTTGTGGTCTTCAGTCCTGAGACTGATTTGTTGCAGGTCTCCATGCTACTCTATCCTGTGCAAGCTTCTTGATCTCTCAGTACTTACTGCAGCCTACATCCTTCTGAATCTGCTTAGTGTATTCATCTCTTGGTCTCACTCTACGATTTTTACCCTCCACGCTGCCCTCCAATGCTAAATTTGTGATCCCTTGATGCCTTAGAACATGTCCTACCAACCGGTCTCTTCTTCTTGTCAAGTTGTGCCACAAACTCCTCTTCTCCCCAATTCTATTCAGTACCTCCTCATTAGTTATGTGACCTACCCATCTAATCTTCAGCATTCTTCTGTAGCACCACATTTCGAAAGCTTATATTCTCTTATTGTCCAAACTATTTATCGTCCATGTTTCACTTCCATACATGGCTACACTCCATACAAATACTTTCAGAAACGACTTCCTGACACTTAAATCTATACTCGATATTAACAAATTTCTCCTCTTCAGAAACGCTTTCTTTGCCATTGCCAGTCTACATTTTATATCCTCTCTGCTTCGACCATCGTCAGTTACTTTGCTCCCTAAATAGCAAAACTCCTTTACTGCTTTAAGTGTCTCATTTCCTAATCTAATTCCCTCAGTATGCCCCGACTTAATTCGACTACATTCCATTATCCTCGTTTTGCTTTTGTTGATGTTAATCTTATATCCTCCTTTCAAGACACTGTCCATTCCGTTCAACTGCTGTTCCAAGTCCTTTGCTGTCTCTGACAGAATTACAATGTCATTGGCGAACCTCAAAGTTTTTATTTCTTCTCCATGGATTTTAATACCTACTCCGAATTGTTTCCTTTACTGCTTACTCAATATACAGATTGAATAACATCGGGGAGAGGCTACAACCCTGTCTCACTCCCTTCCCAATCACTGCTTCCCTTTCATGCCCCTCGACTCTTATAACTGCCATCTGGTTTCTATACAAATTGTAAATAGCCTTTCGCTCCCTATATTTCACCCCTGCCACCTTCAGAATTTGAAAGAGAGTATTCCAGTCAACATTGTCAAAAGCTTTCTCCAAGTCTACAAATGCTAGAAACGTAGGTTTGCCTTTCCTTAATCTTTCTTCTAAGATAAGTCGTAAGGTCAGTATTGCCTCACGTGTTCCAACATTTCTACGGAATCCAAACTGATCTTTCCTGAGGTCAGCTTCTACCTGTTTTTCAATTCATCTGTAAAGAATTCGCGTTGGTATTTTGCAGCTGTGACTTATTAAACTGATGGTTTGGTAATTTTCACATCTGTCAACTACTCACTCAAGAAAATTCTACTCCAGTGAATGACATTCCAGGCCGAAGACGTATCTGGAGACGACACGGCCGGTGGTGGGATATCAACCTGACCGTCGCCCTCCATACGGCCCGACAACCAGTTGTCATGGTCTGGGGTGACATTTCTTTTCATAGCAGTACCTCTTTGGTCGTCATCTGCGGCATATTTACAGCACAGCGGTATACCGATGATATTCTACGCGCCGTTTTGTTGCTCTTCAAGGCAAGCCAGCCCGGACTTCAATTTCAGCAGGATAATGCACGCCTACACACGGCGAGAGCTTCTACTGCTTGTCTTCGTTCTTGCGGTTTCGATTCCCGGCAGGGTCAGGGATTTTCGCCTGCCTCGAGATGACTGGCTGTTGTTGTGTCGTCTTCATCATCATCATTCATCACCATTACGGTCGGAGGAAGGCAATGGCAAACCACCTCCGCTAGAACCTTGCCTAGTACAGCGATGCGGGTCTCCCGCATCGTCCCCTAGGCTCTGTCAAGGAGTATGGGACTTCATCATCGTCATCAAACCCTACCTTGGCCAGCAGGGTCGCCGGATCTCTCCCCAACTGAGAACGTTTGGTGCATTATGGGCAGGGCTCTCCAATCATCTAGGGATTCTGACGCGCCAATTGGACGGAATTTGGTGTGATATCTCTCTGGACTACAGCCAACAACTGAGTCAGTGCCAAGCCGAATAACTGCTATCACAAGGTGCAGAGGTGGACCAACGCGTTATTGACTTGCTTAATTTGTGAAGCTCGTTCTCATGTCCTCCTGAATAAATCATCTAATTTTTCTGAAATTATAATTATTTGTTTGTCTCTACATGTACATTACACCTACCGACTTCTGCCCGATGTGGATAATTCCTTAGGGATGCGCTTTTCCTTTTTTTTTTTTTTTTTTTTTTTTTTTAGGCTTACACTGGTGGGAAATCTCTTAAAAGTTCTGAGCTGCGGAGAGTGTGTTTTCTTTTTTTTAAGTTTAGTGTCAAAGAACTGACTGAAAACAACTCATTAATGTCCGTGTCATGGACGGATTTAGTTGACTCTTAGTTCCCAATGACCAGATTATGACCGCTTGAGAAACGAGTGTTCCCAACGATTCCTTCATTTGATCGAATCCAAACATCCATTTCTTATTGTTTCGGGGATTTTTCCTCTTTCCATTGGCTCCTTTAGGAAACGTTAAAAACGTGTAACATTTTTGCACTCGAAGGATGCATTAATGACTGCTATACGCAGAAGAATTGCAGCATAATGTAAACCATGAGTTCCCAAAGTATTAACTTTTGAAGTAAATTAAACGGAATGAATGAATACACGTCTGTTTTGAATTTGCTGAAAAATCTGTTACCTACTGGCTAAAAAAGCTCGTTTTGACCGTAATTTATTTACTGGAGTGTTCAGGAGGCGAAAATAACCTTCCTTTAACGCAAGTTAAGAGAAGCACGACAATGAGCTATCCATTATGCAACTGCTGAACGGTGTTTATGGAGGAGAGGTATTTGTGAAGAATGAATATCTAACACTGTGTTTGCGCGACAGTCTTAATTATTGGAATCGGCACTCGACAGGTTGTGATCAAAAGAAGCAAAGTCGACTGGACTGTTGTTGTTACTTTGTTCGAACTGGAGCGAACAGATTATCAGTGGCAATGAAAACTAGAGAAGGTTTTCTTTTTTTGTTACACTCATACCGACAATTATATTATGCACAAGTACATCATTTAACCAAAAACATCTGCAACAAAAGATCAGTATCGTTCAAGGCAAAGTTAAGGCATTACTGCAGTGTTATCCGTCCGGAGGTCTTGTACACTTCTGAATGCCTAGTAATGAAAAAAAAGGCCTAATCGAAAAAGGAAAGTTTTGAGAAAGATCATGGGTCCCGTCAAAGAGAATGGGGAATGTAGAAGACGTCACAATCATGAACTGTATTCCCACATAGAGAAGATAACCTATACCATCCGGAAAAGAAGGATTGTGTTTTATGGACATATGACCCGAATGAGCCCTGGAAGACTTAGCAATCGTATGATCACCTACTTTCAGGAGAAGAAAACAAAATGGGCCTGGATCACACAGGTGGACAAAGATCGTAAAGAAATGGGGGTCACCCTTGATAACCAAAACTAAAAACAGGAAAGCCTTGGACCCAGGAGAGGAGGGAGCAACAGCAAGAACGAATGCCGGAGCACTGGGCAAACAACAGAATGCGTAAAGCAAGACAGTTGAAATAACGTGGCCCAAAGATGCCATATACAAAATGAATTAATGCACAAGTACTGTAGCGTATTGCAGTTGTTCTGTAGGACTGTTGCCCTATCGGCGTTCATGCTGCCTTTCATTTTATCATGAAAATGTTATGTTTCATCTTCACTGGTTGCAAACATTTCACATCTGTGTGAAACTTTGCTATTCAAATCTCTAATTACTTTTTCAGAGTTAGGGCGCGGTAGCTGACGGAAGTAACTCCTTCGAACGTATAGATCGGTGCTGACAGCTTTTTCGGCGCAGCCAACCATACTATAGCCAACCATAATTAGCAGACAACAATGTGTTCAGCGCCTCCCCATACTCGTAAACAAAAGCTGTCACAACGCACGAAGTTCGACGTGTCAGAAAATGTTACGTGCGTAATTTAACACTTCATCTAACATATTATCTGACAATTATTTAAAAAAAAGCATGAGCACATCTATGGCGCTTAATAATCAGAGTGACAGGGATGATGTACTTGTGGACAGGAAGCTAAGTATCAATAATTGGTTGTTTGTAAAATTAGAGGGGAATAAAGTGTTAAGCAGTTTGTTGGAAAAGTTGTTATATAGGCGAGAAAAGACGAAAAAGAACTGCAAACTAAATAAATAGCGTCCAATTGAAGAAGCCACTGTTGTTGATGAAGATCAAATAGAGATGATTCTTCAACTTCCTATCATCAGTACCTTAAACGATTGTGTGATTAGTTTCACTTTCGTAATTAGTTATGAAAGACTTCCTTTTTTCTTGAGCTTAAGTTTTAGCATTATAAGATTATAAAGTTATATGAGATTTTAAGTCAGAAAGAAAGCAGCTATTTTTTAAAAAAAAAAAGCTAATGTTTCGTGAGTTCTATTAAATAGCTGTTGTTTCTCTCCTGTTGGTTGCTCTGTGTGTGATTACGTAGGTATTTTTCAAAGAAAATAGTTGTTCATACATTTAATAATGAAGAATGCTTTTAATTTGCTTGTGATATGGTTGGGCTTTCAAATTTTTGTTCTATGTTATACGGAATTTTGTTGAATATCTTGGGAGATGTGCGCCAGTGTACTGACACCACTCAGAACCCTAGACATGTAGGCAATGTCTACCTGAAGATTAGACTAGATTAGATTAAATTAGGTGTTCTTCTCATTCCAATTGTCCCATAGTGAAGAGATCCTCTGAGATGCGGAATATGTCAGAAAAAAAGAATACACAACAAATATGTACAAAATATCAACAGTTATCATAATGTACCTTTCACAGATCGCAAATGAAATTGGCCTTGTGGATGTGAAATTGAATTGCAGGTGTGTGTGTGTGTGTGTGTGGGGGGGGGGGGGGGGGGGGGGGGAGTGGGGACGAAAAGAAAAGAAAGCAACAACAACAACTTGAGCATATTTACATTTAAAAGGGCATAGAACTTGTCACCAAATATTAAATTGTCAATACACTTAGGTGTATATATAGTGCTTATTTACAATGATAGCATTACTCCAAAAACTTCATACAGAAGTCAAATTGTATGCAATATTCACGTTATAATGATACTATTAATAAAATACATAAGTCAGATCTGCTAAGAAATTCATCAGTGGAGTAGGAGGAGTTGGCCACCAATAAGTTCTTTAGACTCTTCTCAAGCTGGCATGGTATTGAAAATTGTATTTCTGAAACAGAGTAAGTGGCTTTAGATCTTTGTGGATTTTGTTCTTATTGCTAGTATTAATTCCACTAACTGAGCTGTTGGTTTGAAAAAAAAGATATATATTTTTGATGATAATTTTCATTAATGAGAAAATGTATTGGAAAGCAGTAGTTAATACGCTAAGTCCCTTAAACAGCCTTCAGCAGCTCGTTCTTGAGTTCACACCACAAATAATTCATATTGCACATTTTTGAGCTCGGGAAACTTTAGTTTGGCTCAATGAGTTACCCCAGAAAATAATCGTACATGATATTGTGGAATGAAAGTAAGCATAGTACACTAGCTCTTTCATTTTTATGTCACCTATGTCTGACAACATTTGCGTAGCAGACAGAGATTTATGTAGGAGCTTCAATAGTTCTGTGGTATTCTCCTGCCAGTTAAATTTACTATCAAGCTGTAATACCAAGAATTTAACACTGTCAACATCTTCTTTCAGCTTCTCATCTTGTTTTAGGCATCTACTAGCAAGAAACCTTTTACAAGTTCTGAACAGCATATATTATATTTTTTCAAGGTTTACTGACAGAAATTGAAAATTAATTTTGTGTCTTTCATTGTGATTGTGTAGATAACATTTTAGCGAAAACCATTAAGGAGTAAATGTAAGGGAAAGTGATTGTAAGAATGCCAAGATCCTGAAGGGTTTATGGTTAACTACTTTGGACAATATTCTTAACTGTTCATTACTGCTGCATAAACACTCTGTTTACTTTATGTACACTGCCCTATCACATAATTCCGTAAGAAAAAAGATAGTGAAAATAGTCAATATTCTTATCTTTAGGTCAATATTGCGAAATATACATCTGAGGGCAAAATACACTGAAATTATTCTTACCTTCTTGACTGATTTATCTGTTTGTTGATTCACCAGAAATTTTATACACAGTGTTTCATTTAGGGACCGATTACTTATATCTAATTCTGATCCTAACAGACTTGCTTGTTTGAAGTTGTATAATAAAAATCGTAGTGATGCTGAGACTTAGACACTTGCTGTGAACTATCTGTAGGACTACTCATCTATCATCTGAGCTTTGTCATGTAAGGCTGATTTGTACCCTTGATTAATATGCTTGTGTCTTCAGCAAAAATTTCTTTATTTGAACCATTCTTTAAGTATTGTGAGGATTAAGGTTTATTGTACCATACTCTGAAGGTAATCCTCCATTTTTAAGATAGAATTAACAACACTGTGCATCTGCAGTTTTTTAATGAATCTGATTCCTTATTCTGACTCAGATGTGAAACTTTAGTCTTCTTCTTCCCAGCCTCTGCAAATTTTTAATATTCCACTGGATTTTTAATTTACCAAGAGCTCCCACCAGTATTAACATGAAAGCCACATTTTCATTTTTCCAGTAAGTCCACTAAACTATTTATGTTGTATTGTCATTATGCTGAAGTGTGTATAGCAAGGCTTCTACCAGCTTGGCTCGTAGTGGCTAGGACCCATGTTTTGGCATTTGTTGTCCTGTCTTGCTAGGTGGACAACACTGGAGGCACATCACCACACCATACTTTGCACAAGTTATAAACTCATAAAAATACCCACATCACCAATAATAATCAGATGCCCTGGACTGTAAACTGAATGTACGTGTACTCATTTGTTTAGAAAATTGCCTATGAGGCTTTGTACTCATACAAGTCACTGGAGAATGATTTATGGTATGTAGATTAAGAGTAAGAGTGGGCCAGTATCCCTCATGTAATGCCTTCCTATTCTGAGGGTAGTTTCATGAGGCTGACACCCTCTGTCAGTGAGACTGCGTGCTTTCTTTTACGAAGGTAAGACTCATTCATGCAACAGGAGTGCCATCAATGCCATTACAAGTAAGTCTGCCAGGTAGAATTTTGAGAGCTACCCGGTCAAAGGACATGACTAACTGAAGCAAAAAGGGTGTCATTAATGCAATTACACTTACATTTGCCAAGTTTATGTTGTATACACAGTCAAAGGCTACATCTGTGGTATATACAAACACAATAAGTTTTCTTCTCTATCTCCGCCAGGTCTTCATTTGAAAGGTCTTGTATTCCTTTCTATGTAGAGATTCCTGTATGAAGTCCAAACTAAAGGGCAGTTAATAAGTTATGTCCAGAAAAATGAGTAGGTATTGTATCATAGATAGCTTTCTCAAAAAAATAAATGGAGTGAAATGTGTCTAGAAAACAGTTTTTTGTCACCAGTTTTATATGTAGATGTTGCTACAGTGTAATTAAGTCTTCAGGTTTTTTTTTATAATTAAAAAGATAGATTAAGGGTAGTTTCTTTAAAGTTGACATAAAATTTTATTATTCAGCTCAAAACGCTATCACAGCTTACAGAATTACTAGTTTTCAATGAGCTGATGTATGTTATGATGTTCTGAGGGGTTGCATATTTTTTAAACTAATGTCTGTCAGTGTCTGCAGTGTCTACACAACTAAATCTAGTGTGTTTTTATTTTGTTGTTTATTATTGTGTGCAGTGTTGCTGTTAATAAAAGGAAGTGATATTGAAGTTGGGGGTGAATAGTTTGAATGTGTCACAATTTCTGCGAGGGCTGCTTTCTGGGAGCTAAATTTCATTTGGATTCTTATTTTTATTTTTTCCTGTTTAACGATGTTCCACATTGTTGTTGCTTTACTCTTAGAGTGTTTTATTCTGGAACATAGTGTATGTGTTTCACTTTTATAACAACATGCTGAGGTATTTTACAGTACTGGTGGTAATGGAGTTTCAACTCATTGACTACATTTTGTCCTGAATTAGGAGCTCTCTTCTTTGCACAATATACTTTAATCCCAAGTTTTATCCATTCATCCATAGTCAGCAGGTCACATTACAAGTCAGTTGTGGTTTGTTGATAAGCTTAGCCATAAAGTCAGAAGATTTATACCCTGTTTCTTGTTGACAGTGGAAGTTATGAGAAAATATTTTATTTCACAGAAGGATTTACTTTTATATATATGTATATATATTATGCAATAATGTTTTTGTGACCTTCCCATGGTCCCAGTTTTCACAAGATGTAATGTGTGATTTTTTAAAAATTGTCTTTTGACCTATCAGTATGTAATTGATGGGAATTTTCCATGTTCAGTCAGCATTATAGTCATTTGCATGAAGTTTTTGGCAGTACATCACAAATCTAAGACTGTTTTTTTTTTTTCAAAAAAATTGTATCCACATTTAATTAACCCAGAATATTATATATGAATCATTGTTATCATTATCAGGAAGAGCTATTCAGAGAGCAAGCATTATTTCATTGTTTCTTTTATGGTAATTTACATCTCTACAAATGTTTCTTGATTTTATATTTCAGGATGGGAACTGCGAGGTCTGCATTGTTACAAATTCTTTAGTATTCCACATTCTTGGGAGAAAGCTGTTGAGCTCTGCAGGAGGTAAATAAGATTATTATCATGTTTTGATTTGCCTAATGTGTAAATTTCAGGACTAGCAAAACTGTAAATGCAAAATGTCTTGTGAAAGATGTTTTTCTAATTATCAAATACCATTGCCACACCCACGGAAAGGACTATCGATATGATATTTCAATTTATACATATGGCACAATACATTCCAATGTAATTTTCAACTACATCATTAGGACTTTATCTATATTATGCACACACTGATGGAATGAAATGTAATTATGCTGAATGAATTTTTGGGATGCACATGTTTATCAAAATAGTTAAATGATGTTATGAATAAACTAACTGTTAGATGCTTTGATCAGCTTTATAAACACCAAATGCTAAAGTTGCGTATGATTACCTGAGTTGCTTTGCTATGAACACATCCAAATAAGAATTTGTTTAATGATAATAGTAGGACGAATATTAAATATAACAACCAAAATTATAATAATATCAACATATCTATTAAAAGTAGATTCTCATTTGTTGATAATAGAGGAAGTTTGTAATTACAAATGCACTTATCACAGATAGTTTTTTCATGCGATTTTTGTACATCACCAGTTATCATACATATTATCTTTATTTATCGTTTACAAAACCTTTATTGAAATATGCATTTCTGTATGTGGTATCGACAAATGGTATCTGTTGTTGCAACAACCTGTCTGCTTTGAAAAAGCACTGGTTTAACTCTTGGTCACATGACTCACAAATTTTCATATCAACAGGAGGTCATATTAAAAATATTTGCAACATTATGTTATTTATAACAATTTTTAAGACATGTTAAATTATTTTTAGAAGTGGTTCAATGAAGATTAATTTTCATTGGAGAATTACAATGTGAAGCAATACACAACTGAGTCATTGTGATCCATTTTAAATATATCGGTTACAGTTTTCATACCACTTGTACTTTTATTTTGCGGCAATGATACAGGGGACAGGACAAAAATATGGAAACATTGTGACACATACATGCTTGAACATGATGCTAGCCAAGTTTGATTAACCCTCTGCCAGGCACTTAAATGTGATTTGCAGAGTATCCATGTAGATGTAGGTGAAGTCTGCAGGATGGGCTGCCGTATTTCACCAGGAATGAACGCCGCTTGTGTAGTGTATTCAATACATTGCAAGTGTCAGTCATGATCAGAACAGTGTCTGTGTAACTATGGGTGAGCACCTTATGTCGGAGCTAAGTGAATCTGAACATGGGCAAATTGCTGGTGCTCATATGGCAGGTGGTTCCATAACCAAGGTTAACAAAGTGTTTGGTGTTTCAAGAGGCACAGTATTAAAGATTGATACCACATACAGGGAAAGAGGAAAAACATCAGCTGCTCTAAGTCAAACTATGGATGAAAGTGTTTGTTTAGTGGTCATGACAGATGGTCATTGAAGAGGATTGTGATGAAAAATAAGAGAACAACAGCTGCAAAAGTCACTTCAGAACTGAGTGTTTCACTCGCAAACCTAGTCAGCACCAAGACAACATGAAGGGAGCTCCATAAGCAGCACGCATTGCAAGGCAAGCTGGAATTCCAAAACCACTCATTAGTGATGCGGATGCCTGTGAAATGTGGTGCCAAAGCCATTAAACCTGGACTTAGAGCAACGGAAGAAAGTCATTTGGTCGGACGAGTTTTGTTGCATACTGTTTCCAACTTCTGACAGAGTTTATGTTCAAAGAGTGGGTTCAGTGATGATATGGGCAGCCATATCATGGTTTCCATGGGCCCCATGGTTACTCTGCAAGGTCACATTACTGCCAAGAATTAGGATTATGTGACCATTTTGGCTGATCAGGTCTGTCCTACAATACAGTGTTTGTTTCCCAGTAGTGATGCTCTACTTCAAGATGGCAGGGCCACTTTATATAAAGCTTGTGTCATGCAAGAGTGGTTTTGTGAGCACAAGGTTGAATTGTCGAATATCTCCTGGCCACCAGAGTCACCAGATCTCAATATTATTGAATGTTTGTCGTCTACCTTAAAGAGAAAAGTGTGTGTGATTGCTATTCACCAACATTATAGTTACCTGAGTATGCCACTGTTTTGCAGGAATGATGGTATAAACCACTTAGGACATAAAGTGCTATACCATATAGGATCTGCATTTAAATGTTTCAAGGTGACTGGAAGCTGTTTTGAATGCCAACAGGTTTCCTACACTTTATTAGACATGGTAATGTAGTGTTTTCTCAGTGTGTCCGTATTTTTTCCACTCACTGTATATCACAGTAGTCATGGTAATAATAATTATGTACCACATATTTTGTGCGACATCTATTTTGTTATAGTGTTTTTATGTAATAATTAAATAATTTAAGATCAACAGACAAAGAAGCTACATGGTCCTAATTCTGCATTTCCTTGTTTCATGTAAGTCTACAAATTTTTACTTAGAAGTGTTCAAGATATTAAATTTTCCTTTTTCTTGTGGAACAGGTACGGCAGTGACCTCGTGCTGGTGGAATCTTACGCTGAAAATAACTATACAGCAAGTGTAGCATTGCGGAGCCTTCAGCCAGGAGATCACAGTAGTCATCAATACTGGCTGGGACTTGCTGCCCTTGATGATCTCCGTACAAATACACTTGAGTCTGCTGCAGGGTTGCTGGTCTCACAATATGCAGGTCAGTTTTTCATAAGTGCAGTTGATTTGTTGTTCAGATAATTCTGCTTGATGAGAGACGTATGACAGTTTCTCTGGTTAGGAAGGTGATGCACTGCAAGTAGATTAGTGGTGTTGTTTGGCAACAGACACTATCAATCACAGTATCAAATATGTGGAATTATGTGTGGATAACATTAAAAGTGAATTTATATCTTTCAATATAATTTCTGGTTTGTTTTACCCTGTTGAGCTATTACAACTAAATGGCAATTATTAATTGTAGGATTTTGGGCATTAAATCAACCATCTCCTGAGGATGGTGAATGTGTAGCTGTGAAGATAAATGATGAATATCAGTCATGGGAATTGACAACATGTGGATCACTCCTCCCTTTCCTGTGCAGAGCAACAGCTTGCCCTGCAGGTATGAGATTTTCAGTTTAAGAGTTCAGTTGATGGTCGTAATAATCTAACTATAAAGTACAGTAAGATACCACTTTCAACTGTATATTATTTTTTCTTTGTAAGTAATTTATTTGGATATTTGTTTTATGAGATAAACTGCTGATGCTATTAGTGTGCTTCCTTCTGAAAGCATTGGTCAAAAACTAAAATAGTTATCATTGTTTTCAACACTTCAAACACAAGTACTTCAATTTATTAGGAATTATAAAATAAGAAATGTATTTATAGAGATGGTGTATTGTAACCCATTAAAAACATTATATTAACAGTAATATGAAGACTTAATCTTGTAGTGCCTAATAGATTATGCCGAAATGCGTAATGAGCTAAGCACAAATTTCTGATCACAGGTTCATATCATTGCTCAAATGGACGATGCATTAATTCTGCTTTCCGTTGTGACAAGCAAAATGACTGTGGGGACTGGTCAGATGAGCTTGATTGTCCATCAAACTGTCATTTCTATATGGCAAGCAGTGGGGATGTTGTTGAGAGTCCCAATTACCCACAGAAATATGAGCCCCTTTCTGACTGCAAGTGGACTCTGGAAGGTCCACAAGGACACAATATCCTACTGCAGGTGATTGGTTTGACAATCAATAAATATTCTACTGTGGACAAATTCGTGTATGTGTTATTTTTCTATAAGCAGCACATTTTCAGCCTGTGTCATTGTTTTAGTTTCTGCTGTGAGAGTAACAACCATTATTTAAATAAGTATAACATTTGAGTATTAATTGAAATTATTAAAGGGAGTGGAATATATTTCAGCACAAACATAAATTATTGTATTGTTTGTTGCTTTGGAAATTATTGTGGAAGTTAAAATTGTTTCCTTTTTATGTTTCTGTAGTTTCAAGATTTTGAGACAGAGAAATCATTTGATACAGTACAAATACTTGTTGGTGGACGCACAGAAGATAATGCTGTCAATCTTGCAACATTGTCTGGAAAAATGGAGCTCAGCAGCAAATTGTTTGTGTCTGCATCAAATTTCATGATAATTAAGTTCAGCACTGATGCTTCAGTGGAGAAAAAAGGATTCAGGTAGTATTTACAAATACTACAGCATAATCATCTCTGAACCATTAATTTGAACTGCCATTTAAAAAACTGTGGCAACTGTTTGCAGGGCATCATGGAAGACTGAACCGCAAACATGTGGGGGAACAGTACGTGCAACAAATCAACCGCAAGCTCTGACATCTCCTGGTTATCCTCAAGATTATCCTGGTGGCCTTGAATGCCTATACATTATTACAACACAGATGGGACGTGTTATAACACTTGAGGTAACTTATTTCATTTTTGATGAAGCAAAATTTTTAATTGTGAAACATGACCTAATAAGATACAAACAATGTTTGTCAATATGTATTTTGGAAATTAATGCTGTTCAATACAGTATTTAAAAAGACAGCCACATACTGTATTTTGAAGGCAAGCAAAATGTAATATCAATAAAAAAAATTAAAAAATCCATGCTTCAGCAGACGTTGGTTGTATTTTTAATACTGAGGCTTGAATACCTGTTTAGAACACAAAATGCAATTAAGTTAACAGTATTTATTATCATGCTAAAACTTCGAATTCATTAGTTTGTATGCAAACTTTAAACTAACACTAATAGTAACATGTAAATTCTTAAAATCTGGTCTATTTCTATAGTTTTCCTGAGCTTTATTAAATGCGTCTTAGTTTTAAATTAATTCATTACTGCTTATTCCTGCAAAAGACAACATCATAAATTAGATAAGCATTAGCATAGGAAATAGCAAAACATCATTTTGTGTATATGATTCCCATATATTCACAATAAATACATAACTTTGTCAAAACATATTATTATACCTATTCCCGTGGATAGATGGACTATCTTTGCTATACCATTACTTCATTGTAACTATATGGGAATAACATATTTGGAAATACTGCTAGGCTTACGCTTATTCTTAATGCTTATAAAATTGATGATGGAAGTTTTTTTTATGTTAGTTTTGAGTACGCTCTCATAAATAAAGCTGAAATGAAGGTATGATTAATAAATCTTATTTATGAAAAAGTAACTTTTACAAATGAAATGACAATTTCAGAGACTTTACTGGTCTCACACAGATATGATTTTATGTATATGGACTGAAGCGGCAAGTGAAAATTTGTACCAAGGTCGGGAATTGAACCCAGTTCTCCTGCTTACTTGGCAGGTGCATTAACCACCTCAGCACAGTGGTTCACACAACTGCGTGGATTACCCTGGCATGTCTCCCACCTCAATCCAAATTCATATCTGTACGAGACCAGCAAAGTCTCTGAAATTGTGTCATTTCATTTGTGTAAGTAGCTACACCAAAGTTTCAGGCTGGCTCTCCCATTTACATTCGATGCTGAGGTGCTGTTTCAGAACATGGAGAGCCCTGGCATTTCTGTTTGTGCGTAAGGGGGAATTTAAAGTGGACTGGGGCAACAGTGAGAATTTGGACTGAAGAGGGAATATCACCAAGCTAATACGTGCAGTTGTGTGAACCGCTGTGCCAAAGTGGCTTAGTGACTTAACGCATCTGCCTAGTGAGCTGGAGACCCGGCAGTGATTCCTGGCCTTGCTACAAATTTTCACTTGTCGCTTCAGTCTATGTACATAAAGGAACTTTTAACAATCAAACACTGAAAAAGAAAGATATTTGAAGAATAGGACAAATAAAAAAAACACTTGTTACATTGAGGTTAAAATATTTGCATGTAAACATGTGCAAATGTCATAATATTTTAGCTAATCATGAGTATACTGTTTTAATAGACAAACAAAATGCATCATTACAAAGTGCAAAGTAGATCAAAATATCTTTGAAATCAATTAAATGCACTGAGGTGCTCTTCCGAGACATTCCATGTGAGAGCCTGTGGCAGTAATGATTGAAAAACATAGGAGGAAGCATCACAGGCAATGAAAGTTTAGAGTGAGGGCTGGAAGTGGGCTCAGGTGGCCTATTAACTGACCTGACTGCCCGTGATAATCAAGAAATTCAGGTTCAAGTTCCAGTAAACATGAATTTTCAATTGTCGTTACGTAACCATTTCAGAAATATTTTTATGTACTTGTTTTCTTCAAATTCCAAAGTGAACTTGGATAATCATTTGTTAGTACTTAACATACAACATTTGTTATACCTTTTCAGATAGAAGATTTGGACTTGGAAGTTGAACGTGATTATATTCTAATTAGAAATGGTGACAGTCCTAAAAGTCAGCTTATAGAGAGGCTAACTGGTTCCAAAGAAGACAATCCACCAGTCATAGTATCAACAGAAAACAAGTTATATCTGTACTTTAAAACAAGTCTTGGAGACTCCAGGAGAGGGTTTAAAATTAATTACTCACAAGGTAATTTTCTTTCTTCTTCTTTGTTCTAGACATAACTATTTCTGAGCTCTATAAAAAGCATTATTCATAAGGCAGTATCACGTGATGTAATTTTGGGTATGCATTAGCTTGCACATATAAGGTTACCCTCTCCTTCACCCACTACATCCCATGGTCCATTTAATAGAGCTCTCACGTCTACACCAAACTCTCATGTGCACTAAAAATGTAAAGCTGTTGGTGGTTTCAAGTACATGTTGAACTGTACTTTCTCCAGTAACTGGCTGGATTAGTGTTTCTGTGAATAGTATGGTGTAACATTTTATGTGTCAGAAGTCTTAGTTTTTTCTTGGAATCACTAATTTTATTAATCATTTTTAGGATGCAAAGCAACACTTATAGCTGAAAATGGCACAATATCTTCGCCTGCATTTGGAATTACAAATTATCCTAGCAATCAAGAATGCTTGTTCAAATTGAAAAAACCGGGTGGTGGCCCACTTTCTCTAAAATTTGAGAATTTTACTGTGCATCAGTCTGATTTTGTGCAGGTTAGTTACGCTGTTATTTATTATATTTTATTTTATTGAAGCTTAAATTTCATCTCACTTTTCCCTGAAAATAAAAAGGGACTGTTTTTCTCAGATAAATTATTGTTCTGTAATTACATTGCATAAAATATTTTCCAGTGAACCTCTAATAACTGTTGCTTTAGTGCTTCAGAATGTTTCCTTCAGTACAGGGATTTTGCGGATGTCAGAAAAATTACAAAAATGTATTTGAAAGTGAGAAAAATAATTCAACTATCAACAGAAAAGATGATTTGATCAGACATACACTAATACAAAATCTACAAAACAAATCTAAGAACAAAAAATAGAACAAAAAACATGCTTTTTCATGAACATCAAATTGTAATGACCTGCACAACTGAAATGAAATAAGTTCTCGAGGAAAAGAAGTAAATGCTTTAAGTTCTGTTTTGCTACATGAGTAGCTTTCTTTCCAATGTAGCCAATGAATATTTCAACGTAGAAAACTAAAATCATTTAGTGCAGAACTTTGATCATTTCCCTTTGTTTTACTTTAATAAAAAACCAGCATGAATACAGACTGGAAAGAGTTTTGAAGAGACGGCATAGAGAAAAGCTGTGAATTCTTCTTTGTGAGACACATAAATTGTTCTAGGCATAGAATATTTCACATTCTTCATCTAGTTGGCACAAATAGGTTGAATATTTTAAATACAGATACCTGTTCTATACTGACCTTGATCTGCTTTAAAAGGTCAGTACTCAAAAACCATTGAAACTTGACTGTTATGCTCTCCTTGCAAATGTTCTTAAATATGAATGATGCACTGTTATTGAATTCCACAGCCAATGTTAAAATAACATTCATGGCACATCTTTAATTGTTTTTCTTTTGATAAGAATTTTTGTCTTTGACAAGGATGTATCATTCAGCTGTAAAACTGGTAACTTTTTGGTTAAGCACATTATACCAGGAATCAAATGAAAAATATTAGAAGGGATTGGTGAATAAGTAAATTCTTCGCTGCTACTGGTATGCAAAGTTTGATAAAAGTTCTTTTGACATAAACCTGTCCATACCTTTTAATAATAATGGAAGTTTATTGCCAAATATAAAAAAGAGTTCTTGCAGAGGTATGTTTTATTTACACACGAAGTACAGATGGTAGCAGCACACATCATATGCCCTCTGATTCTCTTCAGAAAACAGATTTCAGTTACATATGTGAGCTAATTTGAGGCTGTGTCACTTACATGGAAAATAAAAACTTGTTAATATAGTGTTTGTACTGTTTTACTTTCTCGATTAACTTATTTGTGAAATTGTGTCAGAGGTAGTATATTTGTGAGATACTAATGTGTTACATTTGCTTCAACCAGGTGTTTGATGGTTCAAGCATTAGTGGCCTGCGATTGCATCCTGGCAATGGTTTCACAGCAAATGCTGTACCTCGCATTACACTAACTGCATCCAGCGGAGAAATGTTGGTTAGATTTGTGACTGATGCTTTGCATAACAGTTTGGGTTGGAAAGCTACATTTTCTGCAGGTAAAGAAAGCACAGAAATTATTCTGTGGTATTTTTGTTAAATGTCTGCTCTGATGCAAGAATCAAATTGATGAAAGTTAGGATATAACACTAATTTCATATCTCTTGGCTCCTGATTACCAGTAAGTCATTGCAGTTTTTCTTTGTGTTTTTAATCACGCATTGCTGTCAATGTGTAGTGAACAATAATTTATTAGAATTAGAATTCAGAATTATTGAAATTGCAGTGATAGGAGAATAAAAATTTCTAATGTATGTATTCTTTTGCAGATTGCCCAATTCTTCAGCCAGGTTTAGGTGCCTTAGCTTCGAGCAGAGATACAGCATTTGGCACACAGGTGACATTCACCTGTCCTGTGGGTCAGGAATTTGCCACTGGACGTTCACGTATCACAACACAGTGTATGCTTGGTGGAAACTGGTCTGTTGACTACATCCCACCATGTCAAGGTAATTTTGAAAATGAAAATTTAAAAAAAATCAAATATTGCAAAAAAATTTAAGTTCAAGTTTTGCAAGGGATCACATGGATCTAAGTAACAAAGGGATTATCTAATGGAGCCTGGAAATTAGGGTAAAAATGAAATAAGTTATATTAGAGATGGAAAACATTATTATAAATTAACTTAAAATTAAGTTCTGTAATTGAGTAATTAATGCCTCAGCAGGATTTTTTTGCAGGTAATAGGAAAGCAAACACAAGAATATTGTATTCACTTTGTACCAATGTATTTTTGTTTTGCTCAAAGGAATTGGACGTTTCTATAGGATGATTTCATTTTACATTTTGTGAACTGATAAAGTGTATATAAGAAACGTATAGTGTTTTAGAATCTTGTCATGATTCTCAGTATATTTTTATCTTGATTTTCAGAGGTTTATTGTGGTCCTGTGCCACAGATAGATAATGGATTTTCTATTGGTGCCACAAATGTTACCTATCGTGGAGAGGCAACATATCAGTGTTATGCGGGCTTTGCATTTCCTTCAGGACAGCCACTAGAACGTATATCTTGTTTGGCAGATGGTCGATGGGAACGATTGCCAACTTGCTTAGGTAATATTCATATCTATGATTGGATTATGTGCTTAAATGCTAAATTTACCTTCAAACTAGTCACAAAATTATTATTAACTGGTTAAAATGAAGTTAATCGCTCTATTCTGAAGCTTTTGAAAATTGTATTTTTTTTTCCCTTCACAGCATCTCAGTGTGCACCTTTGCCAGAGTCTCCTCACGCTAATACAACAATACTAAATGGAGGCGGTAGAAGTTATGGTACTATTGTTAGATATGAATGTGAACCTGGCTACACACGTAGTGGTCATCCTGTTATTTTGTGTATGAGCAATGGAACATGGTCTGGAAATGTACCAACATGTTCACGTAAGATACAGTTTAAATATCATGCATCTCAGTCAAATTGATTCTTATTTTACACATCTGAATTACATTTCTTTTTTAAATATATTTCTGACTTCTTACTGTAGGCAAAACACTTCCAATTCTACATGCTACTTGTTGCAGGTGTTCGCTGTTATAACTTTCCTTCTATAAAGAATGGATTTATAACTGACATCTCCAGGGAGTATTACTATGGAGATGAGGCTCGAGTACAGTGTCACAAGGGCTACAAGTTGATAGGTTCAAATATAATGCAATGCAGCAGTAATCAGGAGTTTTTGAATCCCCCAACCTGTGAAGGTAAGAGTTCTATACTGTATGTGACCTTATTGATGAGTTCAATCCCAAAAATAAGGTCTCCTGTATTTTTAGATACGCAAACAACCATTTATTTTCTCTAATAGTTACATCATTTTAAAGGATGACAAATGATTTATTTTTCTACACAATCACCAGTTCGGTCAATGCATTTTTGTAAACACTGTGGCAATTTTACAATGGCCTGGTGATACCAGCTCGCTGCCGTGTCATTCAGGTAGTGTTGACCCTCAGTTTTCACCTCGTCATTGGAGCAGAGCCACTGTGGAGACAAATGTTTCTCTAACAGTTACATCATTGTAAAGGATGACAAATAATTTATTTTTCTACACAATCACCAGTTTGGTCAATGCAGTTTTGTAAACACTGTGGCAATTTTACAATGGCTCGCTGCCATGTCCTTCAGGAAGTGTTGAACCCCAGTTTTCACCTCGTCTTTGGAGCAGAGCCACTGTGGAGACAAATGTTCCTTCAACGCAAAAAACAGGTGGCAGTTTCTCGGTACCAAGTTCGGACTGTATGGTGGGTGGGTGATGATGTTCCAACCAAATTTTTACAAGAGATCATTAGTTTCACAGGCAATGTGTGGGTCATTGTTACTGTGGAGAATGCTTATGCCCTTGCTCAACTTTCCTCTACTGTGATTTTGATTAGCCCTTCTGGGTTTTTTCAGTGTTTCACAGTACCTGTCAGTGCTCACTGTTGTCTCAGCAGGCAGAAATTCAATCAACAGTACCCTTTTCCGGCCCCAAAACACAGTCCATGACTTTACTGGCAAACTGTGCTTGTTTGAATTTTCGCATCTTTGCCACCACCCACAGCCCTGGTTTTGTCACCCTTGACGGTCGACTCTGAGAAGTCGTTGTTTTCATCTGCATGGGGGCAAATAAATTTGCAGGAAGAATCAACTTGTTGCCTTTTGTGGTCTTCTGCCTGCATATGTGGTACCCAGCTTGCACACACCTTCCAATATTGCAGTTTTTCAGTTAAAATCCTGTGGCTGGTGCTTCGGAAAACTTCAGGAACCAAAATGCATAGAGCATCCGGAGTGATCCTCCAATTTTTACACAGTTTCCTCAACCTTCACGACTGTCTCATTGGAAATTGATAGCCTACCACTTCGTGCTTCATCATGAGTTTCAATACAACCAGCTGTAAACTTTCTATGCCACATCCGTGCATGACTGTCCACACACTTCCATCAATTGCTAATGGATTTCAACCAATTTAAACACTTTTGCATCCAAAAATCAAATATCTATGTTAACTTCACACTTGGCAGTAGCGTTCAATAGGAACTTCATTTTGAATAGCTGCCAAGACAATACTGAACATCTGAACAAAGCAGGATGATGCTTATTTGGGAGTGGAGGCTGTGCCACTCACAACAGTGTGCCCAACTACCATATTAACAGATGAAATCTTCTTGGGCTTCCTTCCAGATGGTTGCGTTCAAATTCTGCGTTGCTTCAATAAGAGACATTCTTATTCTGGTGCTTCAGTGAGTATCATTCTCATCGTCTTCTAGTGAAGAAGATGACACTCATCAAAAAACGGCAGAATTTGAAGACAGCCATCTACATGGAAGCCTGAGAAGGTATCTTTAGCAGTACACACCAGGAAAGCCTACATGCACATGTAAACCATATTAACAGTTTCTCTTCGTCCCAAAAAATAGGAGAGCTTACTTTTGGGATTTCCCTTGTATCTTTGCATGGGGAAACATGACATGGGAAATATTAAAAAAATATTGATTATTTGGAACGAACAGTTAATACATGGAGAGAATTATGAAAATAGTTGGGGTAGTTAATGAATATTTCTTAATTTTTTTTTATTTATTTATATATATATAATTTTTTTTTTTTTTTTTTTTTTTTTTTTTTTTTTTTTTTTTTTTTTTTTTTTACAGATGTTAATGAATGCTCCAACAGTCAGTGTGATTTAGCATCAAGTGAATGTATCAACACTCCGGGATCATTCCATTGCCGCTGTCGCAAAGGATTTTCACCAAACTTGGAATGCCGGCCTGTCACTGATTTGGGACTTACCACTGGAGGAATCCCTGATGAAGCTATTACTGTATCAGGCAGCGAACCAGGATATAATAAGAATGTAAGAAATTAAATTGATCGTTCAGTATCAAATAATCATAAGACCAGAAGTTCTTGCATTGTGGAAGTAATGAACACATATTTATATTACCTTTTGTTCTTGTACTGTTATTGCCCATGATTTATGTAACAGGAGTCTGTGCTTAATGTCTTTTTATACAACTATTCATGCAATGATAACCTAGTCACTTACTTGTTAGAAGATGGAAGTAAATCTGGTTTCTTGTCAGCTCCATCTGTTTCTCACTTGACTCATAAACCAGATCCTAAACTACCTGCACTCCTTTTCTTTGATTTTTTTATTGGCTTTGTTTCCCATCTTACATATTATTCCTGATAAAGGAACCATTACTTCAAAAAGTTAAATGCCTGACATATTTTTCTATTTGTTTTATCGTTGTTCTGTTTGACTACACCTAAGCAGATTCCATTTCCACATCTCATATATTGGCTGTAAGTTGTTAAGAATTTGTATCGACATGAAACTAACATAGTAATTTTGGGTTGTAGGACTAACCTTACATTTCAGAAATAAATGTTTCTAGATACAAGACATCTAACTGGCTCTGTGAATTTAGCAGCATTATTTACCTGTAATGTATAAAAAATTATGTCAGCAAATAAACTTATCAAATACTTCCAGTTGCAATTAAATTACAGAAAATATTGTTTCACTGGGTGGATGTCCTTTTTGTGATGAAAGCAAAAAGTTATGGGAAAATATAATGATTTAATGTTATCCTGTCATTTCAGATGATCCGCTTGAATAATCCTGATGGATGGTGTGGGAACAGTGTAGAACCAGACAACAACTGGGTTCTTCTTGATCTTCGAGCTCCTACTATTATCAGAGGCTTCCGCACTCAGACTGTGCCTCGTGCTGACGGCAATCTTGCTTTTACTTCAGGTTTGAGAATACAGGTTGGTATTCCACCATCAGTGCATTCAGCTGTTATTTCGTGACTCAATGTATTTATGAGAGGACTTCAAAAAGTGAATTACGCATTATTATGGCACCCCAGATAATTTTTTTGAATGCTGCACTACACTTCATAGTCACACAGATACATGACACTATTTTTCAACACAGTCACCAAGTATCAGTAAACAATGACCAGTATGTTCTACCAGTTGTTTAATTTCTTGGTCACTAAGCCATTCAAGTACCACTATGCAAATGTCATAGTCGGAAAATCTGTGATTGCTGTGCATGAGTTCCTTGATTGCCTGGACATTGTTATCTGTGATGTGAATGGCTGTCCTTATCATTCAACATTACCACCTGTGTGAGGCCTTCATCAAATTGTTGACACTATTTCACTATGAAAGGATGCAACATTGCATTAGGTCCATATACTGTCAGTTGTTCATGGTTAATACTTGTGCATTTCGATGTTTTGTGCACAAGGATCATAGTGCTCTGTGTACTTAATGTTTGGGGTACATTTCCAGTTACCATGCCATTTCACTCCCACAATGTAATGCACCTGTTATGTACACCACAGTAGAACTGTGTCTGCAGGAAACCCAGAACACATACTCTCTTCTATCCTTGTACCACTCGTGCTGCGCAATTGTCTTAGCATGAGATGACCTGTGTAACTTACTTTCTGAAGTCCCAGTTTACATTTTAGTGGTGTGGAATGTGTTGACTAATGCATCTCAAAGGTTACTCAGAAAGCAGGAAGTTACTTCTGTAACAAGTGTGATGGATACATGTTACGAAAGATAATAAAGCTTCAGATTAACTAAAAGTATCATTTTTGGTTCTACAACTTGTTTAATATTGTAATCAACTACATTTCATCATCTTCTTCTTCTTTTACATATCAAACATTAAGCATTTTTAAGTTGCCATATCCATCTGCTCCGTAGTCTTCCTTGACTTCTTCTCCCTTCAGATTTATTCTGATTGTGATTGTTAATAACAGACTATTCATAATATCAATGTATACAACTTGGACATGTGTTTAAAGCATTCCTAATGTTGTTGTTTCAATTTCTGTTAAGTCTACTACATCATTTCCCAAGTATTAAGAAATCACATTAATGTGAAATTAATTCCATTCCCTTATTATTTCCATTCTGTAAAACAAGAACAGTAATGCTCTTCCTATATTTAATTTTTCAGGCTCTGGTTTTGAATTTTATTAGTGTGTTTACCACATCCTTTGTCATATTCATCCATAATATCACAGCCTAAATAATTAAAATTTTTCACTGATATTTCATTATCACCTAAATGTTTTGTGCTTATGAGGTCTTTATCCTTGAAAGACATGTCTTTAGTTTTTCCTAGTAGTAACTTTAAATTATACTCTTTACATACTCTTCCTAGAAAGTAAATTCCTTTTTTCTGTCAAAACAGTGGTGTTGCTTGCATATGAGAAACATGTCACCCAATTGGCAGAAAAATATGATGGCTTGAAAAAAGGAATGAATATGTGAAGAATTTAATAAAAGTAATTGACAGAGTTATTTCAAAATCACAAAAAAGTGTTGTTGATATTGTATATTGAAGTTGAACTTTTTAGTAGTTTGTTATAACATTACATTTGAGTGTGATAAGACTACGGAGTAGGAATTAGATATGTTCTGAAATGTATGTGAAATAGTAAACAGCTGCTGAAGAAAAAAAAAATAGAATGAGGCATATTAAAATTTTGAAACATCTTGGTTGAATTACATTTTCCTTATTACACTTAAAGTCACTCAGTCACCTTACTAATCATAGTGAATACTCGAATGTATATTGCTGAGGAAACGGATGATGAATGACTTGAACTCATTGGTATGGGGATGAAAGATGGATGATTACTTTTACAACTCTTTTGCAAAGCAAATCAAGATGTACAACTCTGGTAATAGCACTGTGCCTTCTAGCTACAGATTATAAGCAGTTTAAGCAGTATGTGCAAAACATTTTGTCGTCAGCTCCTCAATGGCAACACTCTTTGCCACCTTCTTTCAAATCAGATCTTTCTACCTAAAGCTTGGAACTGACTGTAAACAATGCTTGGAAGGAAAGCCTTCACATATAATACTGCTTATATAACACTGACACAGTGAATGCAAAAAATAGTAGCAGAAGAACATGGAGCAGCAAGCTACAAGTTCTGCCAGTAACAATGGTGACTATAAAAAAGATGAAAAAATTAATGTAAAATTATTGTCACTAAATGAATTATTATATAACAGCAGTCTTTTTTCTTTCCTTTTCTTCATTGCGTGTGTGCAACTCTCACAGTTTGCCACAAATAACTCCCAACAATACTCACAGAATATATTGTAGTAGTGGGGAGGTACACCGACTACACCTGAGTAAACATTCAAAATGATTCAAAGTGGGAAAATCATTTCTTTCAAAAGAGCTGTAAACACAATTGGCAAAAAGTAAAAGGAAGTAATCTGAGAAAGCAACCCTGTTCATGCACATTTTTAACTATTGCACATGGCTGAGTCTTATTTTAGTATTCAATATAATTTGTACTTCAATATAATTTGTACTGATGTTCCCATATATTCTCAATTTATGTATTGAATGAGAGAATTTAATAACTTTTATTACAATTATATTCATCTTTTGTTTCAGTACACTGACAATTTAACAGACATTTTCCGTGACTACACAAATCCAGATGGTACACCAGTGGAGTTCCGAGTTTTGGAACCCACACTGTCAGTACTTAACTTGCCGGTGCCTATTGAGGCTCAGTACGTACGCTTCAGAATCCAGGTTAGAAACTGCATAGTTTTTTACTTCTTTAAAATAGTGTTTCAGAAGTGAAAATTCAATTTAATGGTCCATTTTGTAACATTGCTCATAGCAGCTTATAGTGTTTGTTCCTACTTAATGTTAGTATTGTTCATTATCTTATTCTGAAAATATGAAAAACTGCTCATATTGAGGATTTTTTTATTTGCTTCAAGATAGAACCATTCACATACATCTATGAAAATTAATTTTAATTATTCATCAATTGTGTAACATTCACAGTTGATATTTTTAATCCTTAAATGTATGTTGATTTTGACTTCTATTGTATGACACAACAACAGGTGTATAAAAAAGGACTTTACAACTTTGAAAATCATATTGATTTATTCATTTAACTTATGGACATGGTTTTGGTGTCATTTTATAGCAAAATACAAGTTTTGTACCTTACACCTAAGCAGGTTGATTGTGTCTTCTGTTGGTTATGTAGCACAAATCCCATCTACAGTCAATTTTGGGCTCTCACATCCATGTTCCAGAAATTTTCTGGGATTTTCACTAACACAAATCCTACAGTTGCATTTATTTATTTTACCACTTACGTGAAAATTCAACTCGTCACTGAAGGTAATATTTCCAATGAAGTCTTCATCCAACCAATGAAACATTTGAACACAAAAGCCCATACGAGCAATCCTATCAGTGCGTTTCAGTTCTTGCACCATTTTAAATTTGTATGGTTTGAGATATAACCATTTTCTTAACACACACCAAACAGTCATACATGGGATGCTGAGTGCTCAAGAAGCACATGAGATTGATTTTGTAGGACAATTCACAAAGTATCATTTCATGTGTTCTGTGAGGTCGTTAGATGCACAGGAACGACCTGAGGAAAACACTTACGCCATTCATAAATAGTAGGCCTGCTGGGAGTATCTTTACCATACTCTGTGCAAAAGTCAAGTTGTACAGCTGTCACAGACTTCGACTCTTCAAACCAAAACACACAGCAAGCACACTCGGTACCAGTAAAGGCACTCATTTTTGCTGCAACTGCCACTAGCAGTTCAGCCGGTGTGATTCTGTACTAGCATACCATATGAGTCAAAACTTGATCTATTTTCTTTTAAGAGGACATCAAGACTAAGCCTGTAAGTTGTATGAATTTTCAAAGTTTTGAAGTCCATTTTGATGCACTCTTTATTATTGTTTCTTTGCTTCTAGTTTCCTTAATAATATATTGAGGTACCATAAGATACATGTATTAAGGAAGATAGTGAATGAAAGTCATTTTATTATACAGTATAGACCATAATCTGAAGTAATGTGTTAAATGTCATAAGAATCACTGAAATTATTATTGTTATTTTCTAAGGATTATGTCGGTGCCCCTTGCTTGAGACTTGAAGTCATGGGATGCACTAGGCTGGAGTGTGCTGACATAAACGAATGTTTGGACAATAATGGTGGCTGTGATCAAAAGTGTATTAACAGGTAATTTGCAACACAGTTCACAAAAGTAATGCTGAACATAGATTTTGGAAACACACTCATGACATTTATATTGTTCTTCAATGTTTCTTTGACAGCCCAGGAAACTTTAGCTGTGTGTGCAACATTGGGTATGAGCTTTTTACTGAGAATGGAACTGCTGGATTTACTGTTGCGGTTTCTGAAACGGGGGAGAGGGATGGGGACATTTTCCAACGTAACAAGAGTTGTGTACCCGTGATGTGTCCTGCATTACAGGCACCAGAGAATGGCTTGATTTTATCAACAAAGGTAAAGTATTTTAATTTCTGAGTTTCATATGTGAGATAGTGAAACATTTCATTGATACTCTGAGATCTTATACTTATCAGCAATGTTTTCATAGGATATGTATCATTTCGGAGATCTCGTCAGCTTCCAGTGCAACTTTGGCTACGTTATGTCTGGTTCTTCATCATTGCTGTGCACATCAGCGGGTCTATGGAATGGCTCTGTACCAGAATGCCAATGTAAGAGTCTATTTGTCACTACTTCAGATGAAAGTAGTACATGGTGAATTAATGCAAGTTTAAGAATGCATGTGAAGTCAGATAAATGGTGCAGCTCAATATGTATTTTATTTCCGATCTAACCTAGATTATTACTAAATACATTGGTCACTTTATTAATATTTTAAACACTTATTACAGTATTATAATCATACTTGTCCTCTATTTTTCTGTTTTTATTTCATCTTTGCCATATTAGTGTGCATTCTATAGTTTGTACTAGAGTCTTCTACCACAGAAAGTGTTTATACGAAATGTGTGGTGAGATATTGTTCCCATGTCGAATACTTCAATTAGATATTTTAAACATGTTTTCCTTTCATCTCTTTAACCCAGAAAGAAAAAAAAAGTCACTGATTTTCTCATTTTCTGTTGATTCCTTTGTCTCTAGTATATTTTTAAACTGTTAATAAGATTGTGATAATGTAGCTTAATCAGAGTGAAAGTATAATGTAAATTAATTGTTAATACAGATGCCCAGTGTGTGTCCCTGCCAGATGACAAGTCAGAAGGACTCACAGTAGTGAGACAAGACCAGTCTAGTGTGTTAGTTCCATTCAGAGAGAATGTCACACTTACATGTGGTAGTCCAGGCCGCACTCTGAGGAGAACGGCCACATCTGGCTTTCGGCAGTGTGTCTATGATCCTCAACCTGTAAGTCTGAAGTTGTTACTAAATGGTGTAATTGTATATAATTTCTTGCTTAAGAACTGTAAATAAAGGAAGTGACTTCCCCTTAGCTAGTGTGAATATTATACTATCCCCACAGATAAGTGATCCTCTGTAAAACACTGCATATTATTAAGCTGACACATATACAGGTTGATTCAAAAAGAAAGAACAGATTTCAAGTGCTTATTACAGACAAAATATGAAAGACAGAAACACATTGCACACATTACTGGATAGGGGAAGGTTCAAATTTTTTGTTTCCACAGACACTGCCATAGGTGGCTCCAAGACTCTCGCTTATGTACCCCTACAGAAAAAAAAACTGCAAAGTGTGATGAATGCACATTTCACTTGAACAGTGGGTTGACTTCGTGCAAATTCTGACACACAAAATGACTTCCCATATGGTTTAGTCACCATGTTGCTACAAATAAAAAACAGTACAGCTGTTGTCAAAACTTTGAACCTTCCTCCATCCAGTGACGTGTACATTGTGTTTTTTTACCTTTTGTAGTTTGCCTGTAATAAACAATTGATATTTGTTCTTTCTTTTTGAATCATCCAGTACAAGGCTGTATCCTCAGTCTCTGTGTTAGTGTTCTGACTGCAGACAAGTGAAGTAGTAGTTCTATGTCACCTTTCAGTAGTGTTTTTCCTTTGTGTTGAAGTCTCTGTAACAAGCCCACTAAATAATAAGCTCATTAATAAAGATTCATTCACATTATAATTCCTTTATTATCTATAATGACCAAAAGAAAACAACATGTTGTTCATGTCGCCATTAATATGTGTGGTGGGACCTACATTTTGCTCAGAATTCAGTTGCCTGTCCAAAAAGTTTGCCCTGATCCCCTCTTTATTCCAGGCAACAACCCCCCCCCCCCCCCCCCCCCACGAAAATTTCATTAGTCTGCCACTGTTTAATACTGGTACTTGGCAGCAAGGCACACATTCTGTTTTGATACCTATGACTGTATTCAGTCATAAACAAAAGCACCAAAGAATGTGACAACACAAATGTTTTTCTGCTTGTACACTCAGTTTCCAGATACCACTAATTAAAGTACAATATTGAGATCACTATTCCAGACATGAATTTTGTACACTGTTTTATGGTTTTGTTGTGTGGGGATTATTGCATTACACTGAATGAAAGTTTCTAAATTTCCTCCTTTTTAAGTGAAATCAATGTTTTCAATAAAAAATAAGTGGCATAATGAAATTTTAGCATAAAAATGACATGAGGAAGAAATGAAGATACGAAAACACAAATACAGGTGAGGAGGTGAGATTTTAGGTTATATAATAGCATTCAACTCTTTCTCATGGCTACAGCTTTCACATTCATTCTTATTGATTATCATGTTTTAAGATGCAGAAAAATGCTAGTTGTACTACAAGAACTTGTATCTGGTTAATTACATTTTTTGAAGAATGGTTGTATGTTTAGGGTCTCCCAGACTACTGGCTTTCTGGCTTGCCACCTGCATGTCCAAGAGTAGATTGTGGTGAACCTGAGCCAACCCCTGGGGCTGAATATGGAAACTACCTTGATACAAAATATCAATCATCATTTTTCTTTGGTTGCCAAGATACATTTAAATTGGCAGGACAGACAAATCATCATGACAATGTCGTACGGTAAGAGAACCATGTGATGTTTGGCGTTGTTCATTGAATGCCAGCACTGTCATCGAACTGTATCAGTTTAATAAGTCTTTATTAATACTATATTGCTAATGACAACATTAAGTCAGATTAACATTGTGTTTTACGTGGGTTTTGATGTTAGGTCATAATGAACTTTGTTCCATTTTGGGCGGGTTACACTCATTGTCTGGTTTATAGCATGTAGTGTTCACGTATTAATCTTAACCTAAAGTTTTGTGTACTTAATGGTTGTGTATAATAGTGCATTCACTAAGAAGAGGATGGGGTGTGGTTAGGAGTTTATGGGTGTTGGTATCAGGCCATCTTCTTTATGACTTTCATAATTCAGTCTTTTCAGTTTGATTTTTTTCCTGATACTGTTATTAATTATAGTACCTTACAACAGACAGGGGCCCATTTTTTTCACAGTGGATAAGGTATTATGTCTAGCATTATGACTATTTTACACATTTCTTATACACTCTTGTCCCAACTGGAATCATTATTTTCTCCCTTCCCCCTTCTCCTCCCCCCCCCCTCCCCCCCCCCCTCCCCAAGCATAAATTATTACTTAAGTGGAGAGAATAATAAAGACAACTATGTTGTTGTGCCATAATAAAGCTGCTCTGAGTGCAAATAGAACAGTGTAAAGTAAGTTTTCATTATTTTTAGGTGCCAGGAAACTGGTGTTTGGGACTTTGGTGACCTAAGGTGTGAAGGCCCAGTATGTGAAGATCCTGGTAGACCTCCAGATGGTTTCCAAGTAGCTCGCAGTTATGAGCAAGGATCTGAAGTAACATTTGGCTGCAGTCGTCCTGGTTATATTCTGATAAACCCCAGACCTATCACTTGCTTACGTGAACCAGAGTGTCGAGTTGTGAGGCCACTGGGTTTGGCTTCTGGGAAGATACCAGACTCAGCTATCAATGCAACATCAGAACGGTAAGGCAAAAATAAACATAATGCTCTATGAAGATCTTAACAAGTATTGTTCTTTCAAATAGTGTACTGAGAGATTTTATTTTCTTTGGTAACTTATTTGAATAATTTTGAAATTAGAATAAGTAGGGTGCTGTTCATTATTGAGAATGTGATTACTTATTATATTTAGCAAAATTAAATAAAGTGAGCTTGCATCGTGTTTTCAGACCAAACTACGAAGCAAGAAATGTACGTCTGAATTCTGTCACTGGATGGTGTGGAAAACAGGAAGCTTTCACATATGTGAGTGTAGATCTTGGCCAGGTGTATCGTGTGAAGGCTATCCTTGTAAAAGGTGTTGTGACAAATGACATTGTTGGTCGCCCAACTGAAATACGTTTCTTCTACAAACAAGCTGAAAATGAAAATTATGTTGTTTACTTCCCTAACTTCAACCTGACAATGAGAGATCCAGGGAACTATGGAGAACTGGCTATGATTACACTTCCAAAATATGTTCAAGCCCGGTTTGTTATTTTAGGTAAGCATGTAGTATGTATTTGTTGAAATTCTGTGAAAAGATCTTTTAAACACTTATCATGAAAAAGTATTCCAATTATGTCAGTTCTTTTAGTAAATAAATGAGATTGTCTTAATTTTGTCTATGAATGTATGTATAGTTTTCCTTTTTATTTGTTTTGAGTACCAAAATGAAACAACAAATAAATTATACTTACTCTGAAAAACCAAGAACCTTGGTTTTCAAAGTTGTAGCAGCATATAGGGCTACAAAGAAATATGAAAGCATTTATTGCGTGTGGAGCACTAATCATCTAGCCAGTTTGCTATGAAATGTTAAATTTTCATATTGTCAAATAATTATAATGTAAACACAAGTAGTATATACAGTGTTTAAAAAAGTTTTAAATGTATGTTATATTTGCAGGAATTGTAAGTTATATGGACAATGCCTGTTTGAAGTTTGAGTTGATGGGTTGCGAGGAGCCCGTTGTGGAACCTTTGTTGGGATACAATTATGGCTACTCCCCATGTGTTGGTAAGTGTCTGTTGTAGAAGATATCACAGAATATTGCTAACTCTCTCTCTCCATCTCTACCTCTTCCTCTCCCCCTTCTTCTCCCTCCTTCTCTTTCCCTCCCCCCTCCCCTCTCTTCCTCTCCATCCCCTCTGTTCCCCTTCCTTCCTCTACTCTTCTTCTAAGTACAGTCAGTGAGATGAAAATCACATTTTTGCATGAGTAGACATAACTGTACAAAAAGATAAACTAGCAAAATTTCATGGACTAGTGGTATGATCAGTAAGTGCTTCTATCTTTCCTACACCCTTTTAAGTAATGTCAGTGAGATGACAGTCACATTTTCACATTTGTAGAGATATAATTGTTGAAGATAATGATCTAGCAAATTTTCAGAGAATAGTAGTATATGTCGACAAGTACTTAGAAATGAAATAGTATTTAATTTTTTACAAAAATAAATGAGCAGACTTGTAGTTATAGATATGTAGACAGAATGAGATTTTCACTTCCTGGCAGATTAAAACTGTGTGCCCGACCGAGACTCGAGTTCGAGTCTCGGTCGGGCACACAGTTTTAATCTGCCAGGAAGATATGTAGACAGTTCAATACTGAAGAAAAACAAGATTTGTGCAGAGTTGTCCATAGGAAAGGGGAAGCATCAGAATGTAGAAGTATGGCCTAGTAAGACATCATGTACATACTGAAATTATCGATAACTTTGGAACATCAGATATGTAGAAAGATAAATTAACATGGACTTGGCATATAATAATGAAAGTTTTCCTGAAATCTCTTACTGACTCCTCCTAACTTAAATTAGGCCCAACATGTATGACAAGAGCATCTTGTGTCTGACAGCACTGTAGTTCTCAATCAAAGTTCATTGACAAACATATATATCAGAGTATCCCCACTTCCCATAGATCCTCTCTGCATGATTTGTCTGCTTGTTCCCCATATGTATTATTAGATTGTATAATTCCTTCTGCATCCACATGCACTTTATTTGTCAGTTTACTAGAAGCAAAGAATGGTTCATGAATGAAAAAGTTAGATTTGAAAACAGCCACATTGTTTCTCTCTCAGTGGACAAACAGAAACTCGGTGTTATTTGGAACATTATTGCCATCTCTTAAGTCAGAGCAGATGCAACAGACAGGATTCATGCAATATACAGTCTTACTGAGAACTTCAACCGTATTCCTTCTTTTTCCACTCTTTCTGTCTCTTTCAGTTTGTGTTTTTTATATCCTCCTACATTGTCAAGTTACCTCCAGTTTTGATTACAATGAGCACATTGTTATTCGTTCATCACTTTTTGACCTTTTCCTTCTTTTCATTACAACATCTATCAAAGAGCCATGCACCCCTTTTAATACTGTGTCATTTGTTGCTTTTTTTTTTTTTTTTTTCGTCCACTGCTTCTCTTCTCTTCACAATGTATTGTTTTATTTCTTTAGACAACTATTCTCTTACTGTTTGTACTTTGTGAAATCCTTGTAGATTTCACACTTTCGCCACAATAACATATATTTCTGATGCTGCTGTTCTTCTTTTATGTAGTAACTTCTCAGAAGCAGCATGTAGGTTCCCTTTCCCAGAGGAACTTGAAGATAATCAAACTACGAGGACTCTCTCATCACTGAGGGAATTAGAATGTATGTCAATAGCTTTAATGGAGATACGGGCCCATTCTGTGCACTGCCGAGTGTGTAGCCTGTAATGGAGATATGGGTAGTGGATGGAAATCGGCACTTAATGCTGAGACACTCCATTGGAGAATGTCAACTCAAAGACACCATGGATGAAATTTTATCTTTGAATCAATGTAATCTCTGGTTCCAGTGGGCACAACTACATCTTTTACATATTTATAATTCTGTTACTTCTTTGACAGTACTTTGCTTTCCTGAAGAAGACAAAAGTGGGCTTTGCTAAAAGCTCAGATTTTTATAGCGAATCAGTGTGACGTGTACACTGTGAACATTTAATACAATAAATCCATGATTAAAGACTTTGTGGTTATTTAAACATATATTTTGTTAGCCTGTTGTCTTCCATTCTGCATAAATGTACCAAAAATTTTCATCCTATCTGTTTGCCCAGTTTCTGTTGTTAAAAATTTTGAACTTGGTTTCATTGCTTCTTTCCCTCATGTCCGTCAATTGCTGTCCTTATTCATGGCTAAAACATCTTGTTAATGACTGTGTGTGTGTGTGTGTGTGTGTGTGTGTTTTTGTATGATGAAGTAATAGCTGTATATTCCATTATACCTCTGTGGTAGCAAAGTGAGCATATGATGACTAATTATTATCTTTCACATTTCACATATACCCAGTACTGACTGTTATGTGTAAGAACATTTGTTTTTAATGTGATTTTTTCTTGTTTTCAGATAATGAACCTCCAGTATTCCAGAACTGCCCACAACAGCCTATAATTGTTCAGAAGGGACCAAATGGTCTTGAGCCTGTCAATTTTACTGAACCTCTGGCTGTTGACAATAGTGGCAGCATAGCTCGTCTGGAAGTAAAACCACAGAGTTTCCGAACACCCATACAAGTATTTCAGGATATGGTGGTGAAATATGTGGCATTTGATTATGATGGCAATGTTGCCATTTGTGAAATAAACATTACAGTTCCAGGTAACAAAAATTCATTCCTAGTAACAATTTATTTTCATTTTAGACTTTTATTGCAGTACTTTCCAGTAGATTAAATTTTAAAAGTTTGTTATTAAATTGTATACAGTATTTGTTGCAGATTTAGTTTATTTTTTCTTGAAAATAAAATTTTCAGCAATTTGTTCTAAGAATTGTGCAGACCATTATTTAATCCATTCTAATAAGAGGTGTTTCACTTTATTTTTTTAAAAAAGGATGTGTAGTAACACAGTGTGTACTTTCCATTTTCATCGTTTGAGAGGGTGTGGTGAACTATCTGAAATGACAAGTCTTGCTTCAATCTATTAAGATGTGGATTTTGAATAATAGTATCTAATGTGAAACATTAGGTACCACCTCAAATGTAAACGAACCCAGGTGGAATGGAACAGTTTGTATAAGATAGAAGGATCAAACAATAAATGGTATTAATTCTATGAAACAGTTTTGATACATTATAATCTTTGTTGTCCAGTTAAAGATCTTAAAAGGGCCATAATACACAGAAGATGGCAGAGGTAAAATACAGGGAGCAAAAGGCTATTTACAATTTGTACAGAAACCAGATGGCAGTTATAAGAGTCAAGGGGTATGAAAGGGAAGCACTAGTTAGGAAAGGAGTGACACAGGGTTGTAGCTTATCCCTAATGTTATTCAGGCTGTATATTGAGTAAGCAGTATAGGAAACATAAGAAAAATTTGGAGTGGGAATTGAAATCCATGGAGAAGAAATAAAAACTTTGAGGTTCACCGATGACATTGAAATTCTGTCAGAGATAGGACCTGGATGAGCAGTTGAATGGAATGGACAGAGTCTTGAAAGGAGGAAACAAGAAGAACATCAACAAAAGCAAAATGAGGATAATGGAATGTAATTAAATCAGATGATGCTGAGGGAATTAAATTAGGAAATGAGACACTTAAAGTAGTAAAGGAGTTTTGCTATTTGGGGAGCAAAATAACTGATGATGGTTGAAGTAGAGAGGATATAAAATGCAGACTGGTGATGGAAAGGAAAGCATTTCTTAAGAAGAGAAATTTGTTAACATCGAGTATATATTTAAATGTCAGGAAGTCGTTTCTGAAAGTATTTATGAGGAGTGTAGCCATGTATGGAAGTGAAACATGGACGATAAATATTTTAGACAAGAAGAGAATAGAAGCTTTCAAAATGTGGTGCTACAGAAGAATGCCAAAGATTAGATGGGTAGAACACACAACTAATGAGGAGATATTGAATAGAATTGGGGAGGAGAGAACTTTGTGGCACAACTTGACTAGAGGAAGAGATTGGTTGGTAGGACATGTTCTGAGGCATCAAGGGATCACCAATTTAGTATTGTAGGGCAGTGTGGAGGGTAAAAATCATAGAGGCAGACCAAGAGATGAATACACTAAGCAGATTCAGAAGGATGTAGGTTGCAGTAGGTGAAGAAGCTTGCACAGGATAGAGTAGCATGGAGAGCTGCATCAAACCAGTGTCTGGACTGCGGAAGACCATAACAACAACAATACACAGAAAGAATCCAAAGTTGAAACTACCCAGTAGTCTGATTAAACTCATGCAGAATGTTCATAACCTCTTCTTACTTCATAAATCTAAAAAGGGTATCTTTCTCAGTATTGCAAAGCTATGCAATTGTGTAAGGCAGAGCTTTTGAATTACAGGAGAAAGGTTCACAGAGATTCAGTCATTAAATCTGATAGTTGGAGTAAAGCATCTTGGAAGCTCATTAATCAATACCTTAAAGCACCATCAAACGTGAATATGGAAGAAATGAGCATATTGCATGAGGCAAAATTAGTAGAAGATAGAAGAACAATTTGTAACAGATTTAATAAATATTTCATCACTTCATGTGGTATCCCAGATCAACCTGTTGGCCAAAATAGTTAGACAAACATTTGCTCACCCCAAGGTACAAACATTGAATTCAGAACTGTAAGTGAACATGAATTAAGTCAAATAATCAACACATTAAAGATCAAGCTGACTGGGATAAAATATCTAGTGCCCCAGTTAAGAAGTGTCACAAAGAATTAGTTAAACATATATCACCTATCTCATTATCAGCTGTATAAGGGGAAACACCTACCTGGATTCATTAAAAATGTGCTTAGTTAAATCTGTATATAAGAAAGGATCCAAAAACTGCATTGAAAACTTTAGGCCAGTTTCATTAACCCCACATTTAGCAAAGTCTTTGAATATGTTTTACTTTCATAACTTCATGACTATATCATGAAAAGTAATCTACTCACTGAAACACAACATGGTTTCAGGAAAGACCATGGCATCATCAAAGCAATTTCTGACTTTTTACATATATATACAGGGTGTCCCATTTATCTTGACCACCCTAAATAAATGTTTGGCCAGATGCAAATCACAAAATATTTCAAGCAAATGTTCTCTAGCCGTCAGGGGGACATCAATCAACATGATTGCCTTCACTGTAGCTTTGTTTTTTACAAAGATATGAACAGTGGTATGAGTTTTTTAAATAGCACCCTGTATTTTTTATTTGGTATTCATTTCCTCTCCTAAAGACCTATTCAAAAATGTATCACAGCATACCATTCACTGAAACCCAACATTATTGATTATATAACACAACATAGACGTTGACGCTCCCAGAACTTAGTGCCTGTACTCGGGGTAATGGAACACATCCACATGCTGATGTTGACAGAGGACAAATGTAAACATAAGTAGAATGCACACCCGTCATTCTGTCAACCATCATCAGTTGAAGAGTTGTGTGAGTAGAATGTACACCAACTAAGAGAAGTTACAAATACTACTCATCTATGGGGAATGTAAGTTAGCAGAACAGTAATTGCAATATTCTTTTCTTATGTATGGGTACATTTAGTCCAGTAGTTTAGTCCTTTTAAATACTGCTGTGTAGAGTAGGTATACAGTAAAGGCTGTCCTTCCTACAAACTGCTTCAACATAACATTTCTTTGATTGTTGTTGTTGTTGTTGTTGTTGTTGAGGGTAAGCAAAATGCTATGCAGGCAGCGGAGCTGTACAGAGAGCGATATCCTGACAAAAATCCACCTTCCTGACGGATGTTTTCTAGTCTCATTGCAACGCTTCAGGAAACAGGAAGTTTCAACCCACGACAACACAATCATCGTAGCACTCACACAGACGAAGCTGCCAAAGTTACTGTTCTTGTTTCTGTTGCTATGAATCCACATGTGAGCACACGACAGCTGGAACATGAGATTGGCATTCCTAAAACCAGTATACATCTTTTTCTTACACATCACCAGTTCCATCCTTACCATGTACACCTACATCAAGAATTGCATGGGAATGATTTTTCGAATTGTGTACAGTTCTGTCAGTGGGCACAGCACCATATCCTCACCATCCTGAACTTCTTCTCCAATGTTCTATTTACCCATGAATGTTTGTTCTCAAACAAAGGACAGGTAAATACAAGGAACATGCATTATTGGTCCAGCAACAACTCACGATGGCTTAGACAGGTGCAACAGTTGCATCAATGGAGAGTTAACGTCTAGTGTGGGATGCTTGGTACTACAATTATTGGCCCATATTTCATCAATGGTAGCCTAAACAGCACAGTGTATGGCAACTTCCTCAGATGAAATCTTCCTCCTCTTCTGGATGAAGTGCCACTAGGTACCAGAATCCTTATGTGGTATCAACACAATGGATGTCCAGCACATAATGCCTTGCGTGCACGTCGTGTTCTGAACTGAAGGTATCCTGCCAGATGGATTGGTTGAGGAGGAACAGTTAGTTGACCTGCTAGGTCTCCTGATTTAAATCCTCTGGACTTTTTTCTTTGGGGACACATTAAAGACGTTGTCTATCGCGATATTCCAACAACTCCAGAGGACATGCAGGAACGTATCGTGCTTGCTTGTAATTCTCTCCAGCAGGCAACAATGGAAACAGTAAATAATTCTTTCATTCAACGAGTACACCAGTGTATTGGTGTCCAGGGTCACCACTTTGAGCACCTTTGAATGTTCTACTCCTGGGCAATGGGTCAGGAGAGTCAAATTCAATTTTGTGTTATGTTTTTACTTGGTTTTCATTTGTTTTCTGACAAGTCCAGCAAGTGGACGAGTTTGTGATCCTGGGCTCGGAGTCATTGTTGTGTTATGTCTTTATTAATGTTGTGTTTCAGTGAATGGTACTCTATGATACATTTTTGAATAGGTCTTTAGGAGAGGAAATGAATTGCCGAATAAAAAATCCAGGATGCCATTTAAAAAAAGTCATACCGCTGTTAATATCTTTGTAAAAAACAAAGCTACAACGAAGGCAATCATGCTGACTGATGTCCCCCTGATGGCTAAAGAACATTTGATTGAAACATTTTGTAATTTGCATCTGGACAAACAGTTATTTGGGGTGGTCAAGATGAATGGGACACCCTGTATAGTGTACTAAACGAAGGAAATGTGGCAACAGGCATATTCCATGATCTTGCTGAGACATTTGACTAAGTTAAACATGACCTTTTAATAAAGAAACTTGAGACATATACTTTGAAAGATTCAGCAGTACTTCTGCTAACCAACTACCTGTCAAACTCGAAGCAGTGCCCAAAGGTAACCTATCAAAGCTGTAATCTCCCAGTCTTCTAGTGAAATGAGGAGTCCCCTATGGGTCAATTCTTAGCTCCCTTCTTTCTTAGTCTGTGTGAATGATGCCACCTAGCCAACAAACTCCAAAATAGTGAGTTATGGAAATTACACATCTCTGTTGTTTTTTGGCAAAAATACTTGTCTTCTGCAACAGGTGGAGTAATAAATATAATTACATATTTTCATGAACAAGATATAAATTTAAATGCTAACAAAATGCAGTTGTTATCATTTAAGATGTTAACTGTAACCTTACCTCTATAAATAACATACGTGCAATTGAATATATTTTTGTAACACACCAATATACACTGAAGAGTGAAAGAAACTGGTACACCAGCCTCATATCATGTAGCCCCCCCCCCCACCACCACCACCACCACTACCACCACCAATCCACGGAAGTGCTGCAACACGACGTGAATTGGACTTGACTTATCTCTGAAGTAGTGCTGGAGAGAATTGACATCATGAATCCTGCAGGGCTGACCATAAATGTGTAAGAGTACGAGGGATGGAGATCTTTTCTGAACAGCACTGTGCAAGGCATCCCATACATGCTCAATAATGTTCATGTCTGGGCCGTTTGGTAGCCAGCAGAAGTGTTTAAACTCAGAAGAGTGTTCCTGGAGCCACTCTGTAACAATTCTGGACATTTGGGGTGTCGCATTGCCCTGCTGGAATTTCCCAATGGATGCAGGTGATCAGACAGGATGCTTACGTATGTGTCACCTGTCAGAGTGGTATGTAGATGTTCACGGGTCCCATATCATTGCAACTGCACATGCCCCACACCATTACGGAGCCTCTGCCAACTTTAACAATACCCTGCTGACATGTAACAATCCTCTTCTGACATGCAGGTTCCATGGATTCATGAGGTTGTCTCCATAACCGTACACATCCAACTGCTCAATACAATTTGTAATGAGACTTGTCCAACGAGGCAACTTGTTTCCAGTCATCAACAGTCCAAGGTCGGTGTTGACGGGCCCAGACGAGGTGTAAAGCTTTGTGTCATGTAGTCATCAAGGGTACGCGAGTGGGCCTTCAGCTCTGAAAGGCCATATTGATAATGTTTCATTGAATGGTTTGCACTGTGACACTTGTTATGACCGAGCATAGAAATCTGCAGCAATCTGAAGAAGGGTTACACTTCTTTCACGAGGAACAATTCTCTTCATTCATTGTTGGTCCCATTCTTGCAGGATCTTCTTCCAGCTGCAGAAATATCAGAGATTTGATGTTTTACCGGATTCTTGATATTCATTGTACACTCGTGAAATGGTTGTATACGAAAATCCCCATTTTATCACTACCTCAGAGATGCTGTGTCCCATCACTCATGCGCTGATTGTAACACCATGTTCAAACTCACTCAAATTTTCATAAACTGCCATTGTAGCAGCAGTAACCAGTCTAACAACTGCGCCAGACACTTGTTACCTTAAATAGGCATTGCTGGCCGCAGCATCATATTCTGACTGTTTGCAGATCTCTGTATTTGAATACGCATGCCTATACCAGTTTCTTTGGTGCTTCAGTGTATGTAGTCATAGAAGTGACAGATATGAGAAAATCATTTTTAGAATAAAATGTTTGTTATTCAATGGCTCTTAGCTTGTGACTGGCCCCTAACTTGTGACGAACAGCCACCTTATTTGTACAGGTAATATATCTGAACTACTGAACCACACAATAATATGTTACTATACATTTTTTGCACTCATGGGCTCTATTGTGATGGCATTAAATGTGGGCATCTGTTGTGCATTGTCTGGTCAAGAGTGAGAATTATGGGAACATTGAACTACCCCTTCATAGCTCTGTTTCTGTCAGTAGCCATCCCACATTTATGAGATATGTGCTTTGTTTAAGACTGCCAGGTTAATTCTTCATAGATAAGGAGTTCCCATCACAGGAAAGTTGTGTGGCCAAACACATTTACCTCAGGCGACATCATTCTGTACTAGAAAACATTATTGGAGATAATTTTGCTGTGGATATTTCCAACCCATTTCTTGTAAGCCATTACTTGAGTCAAAACATTGTGGTAGTCAGTTGTACCTTTTTGTCCCTGTGCAGACATACCCTCAGATTGATTCTTGTATTGTCTACATACTGTAGAACATTCACTTTCCTGAAGAAAGTATTTTTTAATGTAAAGGTGAAACTGGAGGGATACAAAAATTAAGCATTGCACGTAATCCATATTCATAATTCTTTTTCATATTGCATGCACTTCATGAACAAGAAGGAACAGTCATTCACAGAGAGAATGCAACAGGCTTTTCACAAAAGTGTGAAGTGTTCTTGATTTTTGTTGTCATATGCAGTTCAAAGGATAGAAACAGAGCAAACTTATTTGATTTGATTTTTTATTGACCAGTTTAATCATACAGCACAAATTGTACTACTGGTATTGGACAGGTCAAAGATAAGTTACAATAATACATAATATTAGCAAAATAGTAGGCAAATTAAAAATAGGTACCTATTACAATTAATTTTGTTACATATTCAAAAATTCTCTGACAGAATAGAAACAGTGCTTTATTAGGAATGCCTTTAGTTTAGCTTTAAATATTTGATGAGTAGCATTTTTTATTTCCTCTGCTATCTTATTGTGTAATATTACAACAATGTTAATTATGCTCCTCTCATAGGTGGTTGTTCCATGATATTTTTGATGTATATTGGATAAAGCAGTCTCAGTAACTAAATGACAAAAGTTGTGAGGAAAAATTCTAGTATTCAGCAAATTCATTTGAGTCTGTCTTTTGCTTCTGGCAGTGATGTTGGGCAAAATCACTGACAACTTGAGTTCTTCAACCAAATTGTGTGGCCTGGTCATTTTATCCTTGTATCCAACCAAAGTTTTTATTTCGATCTTTTTTCCTGTCACAACAGTCAGATATTTCAATCCTACTGCTTGAAGATCACTGGAATACTATTGGCAGAAATGTCTTTCATCAACTTTATTTTATGTTCTAAAATACGTGAGACTACATGCCTTCATAAATACATGCTGTATTGTAGGCTGGGGTACATCATTTAGAATGATGAATTTTGTGAAATTTTTGACCTCACGAATGCCAGCAGTTGTATTAATTACATTTTAACCAAAATAATTGTATTTATTTTTGACATGTGTTTAGGATTCATATTTTAGATGTGTAATAACTGACCTTTCTCCCTCCTAGATGACACACCACCACTACTTAGCTGTCCTCAGAGTTACGTCATTGAGCTTGTTGACCGACAAGATAGTTATGCCGTCAATTTCAATGATACACGACGTCGTGTAAATGTGTCTGATGCATCTGGGGAAGTTACTGTGAGATTTATACCTGAAAGGGCAACTATTCCTATTGGAGGCTTCGAAAATGTTACTGTTGTGGCAACTGATAAGTTTGGAAATGAAGCTAAGTGCCATTTTCAGGTATGTGTGTATAAACATTGACATTTTCATTTTACTTTATCTTCAGTGAATGAACTAATTATTTTCGTTTTGCCTTTAACATATCTGTTTTCCACAATGAATGCCACAGAAATAACATACTAGAAATATGTGTAGCAATGCATATATTTTTTTACTAGCTACTATAAGAAAACATAGGCCATTTCAGAAAACAACCTGTTGAATTTTCAGCAAAAGCAACTCAAAAAGTTTCTCTATCGCCACTTTCAGTTAACAGTTAATTTCAAAATGCTCAGGCTTCATCTTCATGCAAATAGGGTAACAACATTTTAAATTGATGTATATAATCAGTTAAAAACAAAAAAGTTGCAAATTTGGCCAAAAATAGATGCAAATTTTGATAAAAATAGGTGAGACTTTGCCAAAAATAGATGTTTCAGTTTTCAGTCCTTAGTACTAAATAATGTAAATGTTGAATTACCTACTCTGCAAACCTCTGTGTAGTGCATGGCAGAGAGTACGTCGCATTGTACCAGTTCTTAGGATTTTTTCACATTTATGTACAGAGTGAGAGAAGAACAACTGTTTAAATGCCTCTGAGTGTGCTGTAATGAACCTGATCTTTTTTCTTCACAGTCCCTTTGTGAGTGATAAATAATGGGCTGTAATTTCCCCTGTATATAAGACATCCCAACTAAAAATTTGTGAAGTGCCTGTTACTTCCATCTAAAATAGTATATAATCACTTAATCTTTATATAGTTAAGAATATGGTTAACAGACTTCTCTAAGTTTCCTGCTGACATAGATATATCTGCAAATGAGACTAATCTTGTTCAGGGTTGGACATTTCAGGGGAATAGATTCTGATTCACATCCTAACTATGTCTCACCTTCAATATCATTTTCTACTCCAACATCATCTATTATTTAATCTATCTCAGTATACGAGACGTTGTAACATTTTCATCATCTGGAACAAAATGTTAAACATTTCTGCACTTTTCACAGACTGACTGCCATCATCAGAACCATTACTTTCAACATTTTTGTGCTTCCAGTTTCCTATAAGGGGGAGAAAAAAAATCCCACAAATCTTGAACATAAAAAGAAATTACCCATCAAATCCAAGAGACTCACCTAAAAAAAATCAGCTTTCTGAAAATAATTTTTGATGATGAGGGTTTGTGGCATCCTAGGCTATTGAAATAAAACTCATTGCATGTACATCTACATCTTCATGACTACTCTGCAAATCACACTTAAGTGCCTGGCAGAGAGTTAATCAAATGTCTTTCACACTATTTCTCTACTTTTCCACTCTTGAAAAGTGTGTGTAGATGTTCTAATTTCTCTATTTTATTATGGTGATCATTCCTCCCTCTGTAGATGGGCATCAACAAAATATTTTCGCATTTTGAGGAGAAAGCTAGAAATTGAAATCTCATGAAAAGTTCCCACTGCATCGAAAAATGCTTTTGTTTTAATGATTCCCACCCAAACTTGTGTATTAAATCCATAACACTATCTCCCCTGTTTAACGAAAGTACAAAACTAGCTGCCCTTATTTGAACTTGTTTGATGTGCCCCGTCAAACCTGCCTGGTAAGGATTTTATACTGTACAGCAATACTCTAGCGGAGAATGGACAGTTGTCACATAGGCAATCTGTTTAGTGGATTTATTGCATCTTCTAAGTGTTCTGCCAATAAAACAGTCTTTGGTTCTCCTTCCCCACAACATTAATCTATGTGAGTTGTCCAATATATGTTGTCCATTATTGTGATCCCTAGCTATTTAGTTGAATTGACAGCCTTTAGATTTTTGTGATTTATTAACTGAAATTTTATGGATTCCTCTTTTCCATACTTTTCATTGTTTAGAGTCAATTGCCACTTTTTGCACTATGTGGGTATCATGTCTAAATCATTTTGCAATTGGTTTTGACCTTTTGGTGACTTTACTATACAGTAAATGACAGAATCACCTCCAAACAATTTAAGAGGGCTGCTCAGACTGTCTCCTAAGTCATTTATGTAGATTAGGAACAGCAGAGGCTCTATATCACTTCCTTGGGTAATGCCAAATATCACTTTGGTTTTACTTGATGAATTTCTGTCAGTTGCTACAAACTGTGACCTTGGTGACAGAATTTCAGGAATCCAGTCCCACAACTGAGACGATACTCCATAGGCATGTAATTTGATTAAAAGCTGTTTGTGAGTAGGATTGGCTGGACAAGGAAAGCATGAGAGGGCAAACCCAGAATAGCAGTGTCGTTTGTCATTTGAATGGTTACATTTATTTAACCACCACATAAGAGCATGAATAAATAAATACAATAATCAAAAATAATTATGAGTGACAGGGTAAGGCTAATTAGTTACTTACAGCTTTAAGGAATGATTTTGCCTCAACAAGCCACAAAACACAGTGCCAGAATAAATATAGAACAGGAACTTCTTTCCTTATAAAATGAGATAAATTAAGAAAACATCACTTAAGGCCTTCAAGGAATTTTTGGAAAAGTAATTAATTTTTTTAATCATGCATGCCATCAAAACACAAGAGAACAAACACACTGTTGAATTCAGCATAAAATCATAAAATGTATGGAAAATTTTATCAGGCACCAAAATGGCAAAATAGATTAAGGTTGACCACACGTGAGGCAAGTACAATCCCAATTTAGGCTCAAACCAGTAATTATGGTTTAATGATTTTGAAATATTCACCTAACACAATATCCAAGAATAGTGCTTAAGCAAGTTAAGAAAAAACGTGCTTAAGCAAGTTAAGAAAAAACTTAGCCACCCAAAATTCATAACATGGGCAATACAAGCATATTCCAAAGGTTCCATAGATCAGAACAATAAGTAATATAGCCACAACATAATTTAAAATTTATTAACAGGCAGCACGAACCAGCATGTTAAGGCAATACATGTCTCAAAGGCAGCCAATAAATGCCAAGGCAGTGCATAACAGCAACAAGCCCCCACAGCCGCCAGCTGCTAAACAACCAGTAGCAAAGCTCAGAAGACTAAATAGGGCTGTTAACAGACATCACTTAGGTGAAACATAGGCCAAACAAACAAGTTAAACCAATGTTAATGGCTGCCTTCTCAAGAAATGGTCAGCATATGGCCTCTTAATATGCAACCAAATTCCAAAAATTGATCTTTAACCAAATTTACAAAATATCAAGAATGCATAGTAGTGATAAAGGTGTCTCTTAAACCATTTAGCTGAATAAAATATAAAACAGGAAAACTTAATAAATGCCTCTTAATAAATGCCTATATGAGGCGGTACTTAATAATTAGATCTTACAAGCAGTGCTTTCTTTCGTGGTATTTAGAACTGGAATCCATAACACAATTTTAACACATATATTGAATACAGGAAATTTCTGTTATAAAGCAAACAAAATATAAAATAAAAGATTAAATACAAAATCTTTAAAAACACTTCAGATCACAATTTAACATGAAAAATTGTTGCTGTGGCTTATGCCAAACCACTTCCCAGAATAATATGGCACAAGAAAGGTGATGACCACATCAATAGAAAAATCTAACATTAAGGTTTACCACTGAAATTGGCCTTTGACACTGCATATATCTAACACAAAATGTACTGCAATGAATCTCTCAGTTGTATGTAGAAATCTCCAATACAGGCACAGTTACATACACAACCAAATATTCAACTGATCAGAAATATAAATAATCTGAAGCAACAGAGCCTTTGCTCAGATAGTTATGCTCAAACAAATATTTCAGTAAGCCACCAAGCAGAGATAATAGAGGTGGGTGTGTCTTAGTGTGAGAAATACGGACAAATGCACAATGTTGCAGATATTTCATAATCCTGGAAATATTCAGTGCGGCTCCTGCACAGCATGGAATATCAAAGCTGGACGTATCAGCGGGATTGGACAGAAAGACGCTGTACTCAGCTCAGTGTCGTAACTCTGACTTCACCAGTTACACCAAGTCTTGTCATAAACAGAGCTAATGGCCAACTGACCAACTATAACTGGAACTGACCCGTGGAAGCCCTCTTGTCTGCTGTCACTCGCTGCCTCGCTCTTACTGACCACATCAGTGCTGCTCAAGGCCTACTTTAGGACTCCTTCTGCCAGAGATAATCAGCAACAATCTACAATTGATTTGTGCTGCCAGTAGAAGCGCCAGTAAATAATGCCCGAAATAAAGGCACGTGAAATTGATTGCAAGTCCTCCACAGTTCAGTCGGTATCAAAAGCCTTCTGGAAATCCAGAAATACGGAATAAATTTGAGATCCCTGTCGATAGCACTCATTACTTTAAGAGAATAAGGACCTAGTTGTGTTGCAGGAGGATGATATTTTCTGAAACCATGCTGACCATGTGTCAATAGATTGTTTACCTTGAGATAATTTGTAATATTCAGCCACAGGTGGTGGTGGTTGTTGGGATGTTTAAGGGGGACTAAACAGCTAAGGTCATCAGTCCCCCATATTCAGCCACAGTATATGTTCCAAAATCCTACTGCAGCTAGATGTTAGTGACAAGGACTTGTATTTCAGTGGATTACTCGTATTTCCTTTCTTGAGTATTGATCTTTTGCCAATAGAACGGATGCATATGATTGCTACATATGGAGATATTGTGTCATCATGTACTCTGAAAGGAATGTAATTGGTATAGAATCATGACTGAAAGACTTCCCTTTATTAAGTGATTTGAGTTGCTTTTCTACAATGAGGATATCTGCCTCTAAGTTTCAGATGTTGGCAGCAGTTCTTGATTTGAATTCTGGAATATTTATCCTCTTTGGAAAACTGTATTTAGTTACTCCGTTTTGGTGCACTGTCATTGGTAACATTACAACCGTTATCGCAAAGTGAAGATACTGATTGCGTCTTACTGCTGGTGTACCTTACAGAATCTCTCTGGACTTACTGTCAGATTTTCAGGCAGAGTTTCATTTTGTAAACTGTTACAAGCATCTCACATTGATATTGTGCTAAATTTTGAGCTTCTGTAGAACTTCACCAACCTTGGGGTTTTAGTGTTCTTTTAAATATGGCATGCTTTTTTCATTCATTCCGCAACAGTGTTCTGACCTGCTTTGTGTATCATATGGGATCAGTGCCGTCTCTTATTAATTTATTTGATATAAATCTCTCAATTGCTGCTGATGCCATTTCTTTGAATTTAAGCCACATCTGGTCTACAGTTACGTAGTTAATTCGGAAGGCATGGAGACTGCCTCATAGAAAGATGTCAAGTGAATTTTTATCTGTATTAGATTCCAACAAATAGTGTGTTGAAAGTAATATGTCATTTTCCATAATATTGTTTTATCAGTTTTACAAGTCCTTATCTATGGGTTGAAGTTTACTGGCCCTACTAAGAGGAAGGAAAGACAGTTCAATATTTTACAGCAAACTGCCTTTTGTGTGAAGTGCAAAATTATCTACAAGAAGCACAGTCTTAATGCTGATTTGTTTGTGAATGTTTTTAATGCATGAGCAATTTGCAGCTTCACCAATTATGAGATACTTTAGTTTTCCACCCCATCAGCATTGCCACAAGCAAATATTGTCATTCTCTTTGCTAACTTTCACATTACGTATAGTAGGAATGTGGTCACCAGTTAGAAGTTAGAAATGTGTTTAGGAGGGAGGCTCCAGCTATAATTGTTAATAGTAGTATCATAAGGTTTTCAAATACGCTACCAGTCACAAAATTTGTTGACAACTAAATTATTTATTAGCAACATGTTTCGAGGTGATACCTTGTCATCAGGCTATATTGGTATTGCAAAAACATGTTTATACAGATATTAAAGCTTCTTTAAATGACTGCCGTGATTATCCTGTGGAGAGAGAGAATTATAATCTCCTAAAAGGTTATCTTTCTCTCTTTCCATAGGATTCCCACAGCAGTCATGCAAAGAAGCTTTAATATGAGGTCTGTCTAAAAAGTTCTGGAGTAGTCATATTTTCGCACCAATGGTGTGTTGTAGTGAAATATGATTGCCATCCCTGCAGGAAGCCTATCGTGATGAGTGCTTAAGGCATACTCGGTGTTACGAATGGTTCACATGGTTTGAAAATGTCCTGATGGAAGTTAAAGATGACCCTCATTCAGGATGCCCTTTGATGTGTACTGATGATGCTCATGTGAGGGCCGTGAACAAAATTGTGCATGCCAATCGAAGACTGACTGTCCGAGAGATTGCAAAACAATGTAACACTTCAGTTGGATCATGTCACGAAATACTGAATGCATCGTGTTGCCGCCAAGTTCATCCCAATACGCATGAGTCAAGACCAGAAAGACCTTCGCCTTGCAATCTGCAAAGAGCTTTTGGATTGCACAAATGGGAACAACATGTTCCTTAAGAGACTCATAACTGGTGATGAGACGTGGGTCTACTGATGTGATGTTGAAAACGAAGTTCAGTCTTCACAGTCGCTCAGGAAAGGTTCTCCAACACTAAAAAACGCTCGTCAAGTCGGGTCAAATATCAAAGCTGTGCTGATAGTTTTCTCTGACTTTGAAGGATTAGTTCATCATGAATTCGTGCCACAGGGGCAAACTGTTAATCGATAGTACTATCGGGACGTTTTGTGATGCCTGCGAGAAAATGTGAGAAGGAAATAGCCTGAAATGTGGTGAGACAATTCATGGCTCTTGCGTCATGATAATGCACATGCACATTCATCCCTATTGGTGCATGACTATTGCACAAAAAACGAAATCACTGTCCTGCCTCATCCTCCGTACTCTCCAGACCTGGTCTCTGTGGACTTCTTTTTATTTCCAAAGTTGAAAATCCCACGGAAAAGTTGAAGATTTGCAATGATAGATGAGATAAAAGAAAATTTGCATATGGGGCTTCACGTGATCCAGCAACAGACGTACGAAGACTGCTTCCAAAAGAGGAAACAGCATTCCGAGTGATGTATCAATTGTGGAGGAGAATATTGAAGGAGACTGTGTACAGTAAGTAAATTGTACGTGTCAAAAAATTTTGTGGACAAAGTTCTGGAATTTTCTGAACAGGCCTCATGTGTTTTTATATTGCCAGTATAGCCTGATGATAAGGTATCACTTTAAAACATGTCACTAAATAAATAATTTAGTTGTCAACAAATTTTGTGACTGGTAGTGGCATTTGAAAACCTTTTTATATTTTTGAAACTGTCACGGTCGATTAATAGTCAGTAAGGTTTCAAATTATAACAACAATAGACTGCATTTTCCATTGTGCTACCTGTTAAGTTGTCTGCTACATATTAACAATCTTTTAGGAGCTTCTTGTGTGACAGGAATGAAAGAGCATTTTACATGCTAAAATGCTATACACAAGAGTGTCTTAATGAGATTTTACTGTTTTTCAAAATAAATGGAGATTAGGTGAGATCCTAAATATTGTTACTATTTCTTTATAGTACTATGCCAAGTTTGATCATTACTAAATGCAAGAAAGACCTTTCTGTGAAGTAGTCTTAACGTGGATACTGTAGAATGGCCATTTATTTTCATATTACTTCATTGTCTGTCATTTTATTTATGTATTTAAGAAAAACAGCAGAAGATTTTTACTGAAAGATTTTACGGCTGCTGCTCCTTGTTGGTGATCACAAGTTGTCTCGGCTTTCTCTCTGCTCATTCAGTTCAGAATGCTAATTACATGTTTTCAGCAGTATTTGACAAAATTTTAATTATTTCATAATAAAAGTATCAGTAAACTCTAAAATGTCCTTTTTAGGTGTGTCAGAAAATGATATATTATCTATTACCTGGTGTGCAGTGAATGCTTGTGTAACAGTCCAGTAATATATCTCCTTGTTAATCATAGAGACAACAACTTCTTGATTAAATATCCATTAGCATAATAATACTTGCTGTTAGTTTGCCTTGCTGACATGCTTATGTTTTGCTCCACTGTTTTAGGTCGCGGTGCAAGCAACTCCTTGTGTGGATTGGGAACTTCATCCACCAGCAAACGGTGCACTAAATTGTCTTCCTGGAGAGAAGGGGCTCCAGTGCATTGCAACTTGCAATCCAGGATTCCGGTAAGTAATTTCTCAAGAAAGTTGCTTGTGTTGTATAATACATTGTGGAATAAAATATTACAGTAAGAATACGGACAATGTTATAAAAAAGATATATTGTTACTCACCATATAACAGAGATGTTGAGTTGCAGACAGGCACAACAAAAAGATTACACAGACATACACAAACATTTTCAGAAATGCAGCTAACACACACATTACCACAGTCTCTGGCTGCCATTCCATTCCTAGGGTTCAACATTGGCCTTAGGTTGAGTCTAATTGGTATAGGTTCAACTTTGGTCTTAGGTCCTGCCCACTGTCCTCCTCACCCCTCCCATAGTGGTATTCTGCCACCCACCAAACTTTCACAATATCTTCGTCCACCCCTATACAATCCCTGCTCCCAACTCCTTGCCTCATGACTCCTATCCCTGTCATAGACCTAGATGCAAGGCCTGTGCCATACATCTTTCCGCCACCACCTACTCCAGTCTGATCACAATCCAGTAACTATCCCATCAAAGACAGGGCTACCCATCTATCCCATTAAAGGCATGGGCATGACAACCAAGAAGCTGTCTCTCTGCATGAATGGCCACTGACAAACTGTGGCCAGAAACAACTGGATCACCCAGTAGCTGAGCACACTGCCCATCACAAAGTTCTTCATTTTTAATGACTACTTCACAGACTGCACCATCTGGATACTTCCTACCAACACCAGTTTTTCTGAGTTGCACAGATGGGAACTCTCCCCGCAGTTTATCCTACATTCCCGTAACCCTCCTGGCCTCAACCTCCGTTAGTTGTTATCCTTCACCTATCTATCCTTTTCCTGTTCCCACTCCACAGCCTTCTGTTCCACAAGTGCACCCATAGTCTTTTTACTTCTCTCCTTTTCTGTCCCCACCCAAATCTCCATCTAACCTCCTGACTTCACCTAGCTGCCCTATCCCCTCTCCACCTTATCCCTGTATGCTCCTACAAATAATACTTTACCATTCCCTACCTGTACCTTGCTCTCCCTCCTCCTTCTCACCCTAGCCAACTCCTTGCCCCCACCACCTAGATTGCTTCTCCCATCACATGTAGTTGCTTGGAGTTAGGCCTCAGTAAGCAGAGATCAGTCGTGTGAGTGTGAGACGTGTATACGTGAAGTGTGTGTATATTTTGTCTATTTAATAAAGAGGCCTTCTGGCGAAAAGCTTATGTGTTTAGTAGTATTTTTGTTGCATCTGTCTGTGAGTCAATACATTTCACTTTACATGTATTTATGTCTGTCTAATGGCAGTACTATACATTCACCTCTTGAAAGTAAGTACCGGACAGCAGTTTTGTCCAATAATTTGTTAGCTTTCTCTCTTTGTATAATTTTATTTATTTATTTATCATAGGCATGCATTGCAATTTGTATATACATAACAATAAAGTTAACATAGTTAATATGGGCATGCATAATTTTCTTTTGATACAATTATGATGACTTTCTTGTCATTTAACATTCCAGAATTGGGTTCCTTCTCTGTGGTAGAAAAAAAAATCACTTGCTGAAGGGAAGTGGAAAAGAAACACAGACTATATTCTTGAACCAATAAATATTTTAATTAAAATGGAATGGTTAACTTTTTACATTTTTAGAGAAGAAAAAACAAGTAAATAAACAGAAAACAGGCTGCAAGGAATTATGTCGTGTTTTGCCTTGTGTAATTTGTATGCCCAGTAATCATTTGAATAATGACCTAGGAATTAGGTTAGCGAAGGTAAAAATTAAAATTCTAAGGATTCCTAACAACACATAAATTCGAGATTTTATTCATGTCACCTGCTTAGATTCCAGTAGGATAATTTAGTGTTTTCAGTTGTGGGAGTTTAACATTCACAGAGTGCAAAACAGTACTGTTATTAAGACAATAGAAAATAAATGAAACACTGATTATTTCAGGCTTTATTAATTACATCTACAACTAAATTATTTCATTTCTTGTAGGTTCACAGATGGAGAACCTGTAAAAACATTTAGTTGTGAACTCAAGAGGCCCTGGACACCAACTTCCGTTGTCCCAGATTGTGTGTCAGAAGGTATGTTTACTAAATTGTCATTCACTGCAATGTTTTATAAAATTCAGTTACTCCTTTTTTATTTTATTTTTGTTTCAATACAAATATTGAGTAATCTTGTTCGTGTGTGCAGATACTCAGCAGGCTGACTACCATGTTGTATCTACAATTACATACAGAGCTAATGGAGCTGTAGCATCACTATGCCTGTCGCAATACGAAGACCTTGTGTCACAGTACTATCCAAGTTTAAACAATGTACTCACTCAACGATGCTCAGCTGTTAATGTGAATATGAATGTTTCATTTATTGATGTGAAACCGAAACTGCTGGAGGAAAATGTTGTTCGGGTACATATTTTTCTTTAGACTTTCATTTAATTTAGAGAGTATTTTTCATCCTTGGACCACACAGAGATACTAGTCTTGAACAGAAAACTTGTTAATTCTGCAAGTTAATACTTGAACAGTTTCCATTCATCTAATAGAACTTCATTCATTCATCTTCAATCTCCATCAGGCTTATTTGATTCTGTAATACCTCTTTTTATCTTGCTTATTTTAAGTTTTTTCCAATCCCAAAGATTGGAAGAGTGTTTTTAAATTTCAGTTTGATCTTCTTCTTCAAAGTGTTATACTGAACTTAAAATAAGTTTGAGGCGAATCTCATAAATTTCCTTAGTGATGTATACTGAACACAGAAACATTTTCTTTATGCTTTCAACAGATGGATTACATACTTGTGATAGTACCTGCTGTACGCCAGCCACAGTTATATGACCTTTGTGGATCAACACTGAACCTTATATTTGATTTATCAGTACCATACGCAAGTGCTGTGATAGAACCACTGCTCAATGTATCTGCCATTGGGAACCAATGTCCACCTCTGCGTGCTTTGAAGTCAAATATTTCAAGAGGTTTTGATTGTAATGTGGGAGAAGTGCTCAACATGGACACTAATGATGTACCACGTTGCTGTAAGTACTGTATTGCTATTTATGAAATGTTTGTGCTTATAATTTCTTACTTACAGTAGAACTTAAATTACAGTGCATTGTCCTGCGGGTACATTTGCTGGTGAGAAACAGAAAACATGCACACCTTGCCCAAAAGGATTTTTCCAGAACAGAGATCGACAAGGTTCCTGCATTCGCTGTCCACTTGGAACATACACGAGGGAAGAAGGCAAGTACACTACATTGAGGAAAAGAAAGAGTTGCATATTAGAAACTCTTTCTGTATAACAGCTAATAGAAGTATCTGATTTAGATTAATGCATTGATCACTAATCTTGTCTTCCTGTCTAATGCTGACGATATCATTCTGCAGCCTTCTTTATTAGTTAGAAATATGATTTTGAAGTCAGCATTTATTTATTTATTATGCTATTTCCTTTTTTTCTTTTTTTTCTTTTGGCTTTATTTAAGCATCCACCAAATAACTGTTTCTGTTGAGAAGCAGGAGTATTTCCCCACTCTGATTTGAGATATTACTCACATTATTTTTCTTTCCAAGCTCAGTTGAGCCGAATATTGATTTCAACCTCATGGGCCTTTACAGCCTTCTGAACTATACTTGAAAGTACTACAGATAGGGTCGACAAAATGCTTAGTATAAAGTAGAATCGAAAACAACTTTATCTACATCTACATCTACATTGATACTCCGCAAGCCACCCAACGGTGTGTGGCGGAGGGCACTTTACGTGCCACTGTCATTACCTCCCTTTCCTGTTCCAGTCGCGTATGGTTCGCGGGAAGAACGACTGCCGGAAAGCCTCCGTGCGCGCTCTAATCTCTCTAATTTTACATTCGTGATCTCCTCGGGAAGTATAAGTAGGGGGAAGCAATATATTCGATACCTCATCCAGAAACGCACCCTCTCGAAACCTGGCGAGCAAGCTACACCGCGATGCAGAGCGCCTCTCTTGCAGAGTCTGCCACTTGAGTTTGCTAAACATCTCCGTAACGCTATCACGGTTACCAAATAACCCAGTGACGAAACGCGCCGCTCTTCTTTGGATCTTCTCTATCTCCTCCGTCAACCCGACCTGGTACGGATCCCACACTGATGAGCAATACTCAAGTATAGGTCGAACGAGTGTTTTGTAAGCCACCACCTTTGTTGATGGACTACATTTTCTAAGGACTCTCCCAATGAATCTCAACCTGGCAGCTGCCTTACCGACAATTAATTTTATATGATCATTCCACTTCAAATCGTTCCGCACGCATACTCCCAGATATTTTACAGAAGTAACTGCTACCAGTGTTTGTTCCGCTATCATATAATCATACAATAAAGGATCCTTCTTTCTATGTATTCGCAATACATTACATTTGTCTATGTTAAGGGTCAGTTGCCACTCCCTGCACCAAGTGCCTATCCGCTGCAGATCTTCCTGTATTTCGCTACAATTTTTTAATGCAGCAACTTCTCTGTATACTACAGCATCATCCGCGAAAAGCCGCATGGAACTTCCGACACTATCTACTAAGTCATTTATATATATTGTGAAAAGCAATGGTCCCATAACACTCCCCTGTGGCACGCCAGAGGTTACTTTAACGTCTGTAGACGTCTCTCCATTGATAACAACGTGCTGTGTTCTGTTTGCTAAAAACTCTTCAATCCAGCCACACAGCTGGTCTGATATTCCGTAGGCTCTTACTTTGTTTATCAGGCGACAGTGCGGAACTGTATCGAACGCCTTCCGGAAGTCAAGAAAAATAGCATCTACCTGGGAGCCTGTATCTAATATTTTCTGGGTCTCATGAACAAATAAGGCGAGTTGGGTCTCACACGATCGCTGTTTCCGGAATCCATGTTGATTCCTACATAGTAGATTCTGGGTTTCCAGAAATGACATGATACGCGAGCAAAAAACATGTTCTAAAATTCTACAAGAGATCGACGTAAGAGATATAGGTCTATAGTTTTGCGCATCTGCTCGACGACCCTTCTTGAAGACTGGGACTATCTGTGCTCTTTTCCAATCATTTGGAACCCTCCGTTCCTCTAGAGACTTGCGGTACACGGCTGTTAGAAGGGGGGCAAGTTCTTTCGCGTACTCTGTGTAGAATCGAATTGGTATCCCGTCAGGTCCAGTGGACTTTCCTCTATTGAGTGATTCCAGTTGCTTTTCTATTCCTTGGACACTTATTTCGATGTCAGCCATTTTTTCGTTTGTGCGAGGATTTAGAGAAGGAACTGCAGTGCGGTCTTCCTCTGTGAAACAGCTTTGGAAAAAGGTGTTTAGTATTTCAGCTTTACGCGTGTCATCCTCTGTTTCAATGCCATCATCATCCCGTAGTGTCTGGATGTGCTGTTTCGAGCCACTTACTGATTTAACGTAAGACCAGAACTTCCTAGGATTTTCTGTCAAGTCAGTACATAGAATTTTACTTTCGAATTCAATGAACGCTTCACGCATAGCCCTCCTTACGCTAACTTTGACATCGTTTAGCTTCTGTTTGTCTGAGAGGTTTTGGCTGCGTTTAAACTTGGAGTGGAGCTCTCTTTGCTTTCGCAGTAGTTTCCTAACTTTGTTGTTGTACCACGGTGGGTTTTTCCCGTCCCTCACAGTTTTACTCGGCACGTACCTGTCTAAAACGCATTTTACGATTGCCTTGAACTTTTTCCATAAACACTCAACATTGTCAGTGTCGGAACAGAAATTTTCGTTTTGATCTGTTAGGTAGTCCGCCTTCTATTACTCTTGCTAAACAGATAAACCTTCCTCCCTTTTTTTATATTCCTATTAACTTCCATATTCAGGGATGCTGCAACGGCCTTATGATCACTGATTCCCTGTTCTGTACACACAGATTCGAAAAGTTCGGGTCTGTTTGTTATCAGTAGGTCCAATATGTTATCTCCACGAGTCGGTTCTCTGTTTAATTGCTCGAGGTAATTTTCGGATAGTGCACTCAGTATAATGTCACTCGATGCTCTGTCCCTACCACCCGTCCTAAACATCTGAGTGTCCCAGTCTATATCTGGTAAATTGAAATCTCCACCTAAGACTATAACATGCTGAGAAAATTTATGTGAAATGTATTCCAAATTTTCTCTCAGTTGTTCTGCCACTAATGCTGCTGAGTCGGGAGGTCGGTAAAAGGAGCCAATTATTAACCGAGTTCGGTTGTTTAGTGTAACCTCCACCCATAATAATTCACAGGAATTATCCACTTCTACTTCACTACAGGATAAACTACTACTAACAGCGATGAACACTCCACCACCGGTTGCATGCAATCTATCCTTTCTAAACACCGTCTGTACCTTTGTAAAAATTTCGGCAGAATTTATCTCTGGCTTAAGCCAGCTTTCTGTACCTATAACGATTTCAGCTTCGGTGCTTTCTATCAGCGCTTGAAGTTCCGGTACTTTACCAACGCAGCTTCGACAGTTGACAATTACAATACCGATTGCATGTTAGGGGATAACTTTCAGCATGGCTGAAGTACATTGACAGGTTTTATGTTCTGGTCACTATAGTGCACAATACAGACACTGTAAACTAGCAGTCAGGCATAAGTGTAAACAAACTTGAATGAAAATTGCCAGAGATGAGAGGAGCAGTGTGGGGAGACAAGCTTCACCTCCTTCTTGCTGATCAACTAGCCTGCACCTGCATTCTATGTTTCTGTGAAAGCAGAACTGGCACATTGTCATAGGGATTGCCAACCCCTTCTTAAATTGTGAGGGTCATAATTATACTCTGTGATAGACCATTTCAAAATAATGTAGGAAAACCATGAGCAATGCACAACATAAACCATTCATTCAGTAATGGCTATGATGCAATTGTGTGCTGGGGTTGGCAATGTCGTAAATGAGGTAGACCCGATCTCTAGCATTGTTTGATGGAACCAATGCCTAAAACACCAGCCACTTAAAACTACCATGTTAAAATGTCCACATTGTATTTTTGAACTTCAGTTGGCAAACAAATATACAAGTTTCTTTAGTCAGAGATGCTAAATCCCATGGTAGAGACCATTCTATTGCCCACAATTGACAGGGCACCTCGGCATTGAGTGCACTGATGTATCATTGCATTCATGAACTTTCTATTTTGCAAACTCATTCTTATGCACATTGTCTTTAGAAATTGGGCTCTCCAAGATGATGTGCAATATTAGAAGCCGGAAATCAGTTACATTTTTGATATTTGTCTGCAGAAAATAAGACTATTTCAAACTATCTTTGATAAAATAGTTCAACCAGATACAATAAGCTATGGGAAAAAAATATTAAATAATTTTGCATTTCTGCATTTTGAGGCAGTATTGTAGTCCGTATTCGCAAATACAAATTTTCAGCTCTCTATTAATAGTACAGGCATCAGTTGGTTCTGCTAAGTAATCTGTCAATGGAGTAAGAGAAAGTGGCCACCACTAAGTCCTTTAGATTCCTCTTGAACTGATATTTTAGTAGTAGCTAAACTTTTTATGGCTGCTAGCAAGTTATTGAATGTACGTATTTCTGAATAATTAACACATTTATAGAATAAAGTAATGATTTTCTTTCTTTATGAAGATTAATCTTTTTTAAAGTATTGATTGTATGGGCTGAGCTGTTGATTTGAAAAAGATATAGTTTATTTATGACAAATGTCATTAAGAAACAAATATATTGGAAAGCAGTAGTTAGTATCCCCAGTTCACTGAGCAGAACTCTGCTGCAATGTAACATTCAGCATAGGGAACTGAGAAGGGGACAAGTCAGTTGCCTAATCAATTCAATAGCCTATCAATAGATAATTTACAAAAAAAGTTTTAAATGAGAGCACTTAAATGTTTTTTCTGATTGTGGTGTCGCAGTAGCTTATATCTTACCCCTCCCCTTTTTCCTTTATATATTAGTTTCTGCTGTGAGAGAATTGTGAGAATAGGGTTCTCGTTAATTCTGTTTAATGTTTTGATGATCAAAGCCTTGTCATGTATTGTTATTGCTGTATCAGTACCATCGCTTTCTCTTCTTGTTAAGAATTAATTTTCTTCCTTTTTTTACTACACTGACTGTTGTTTAATATTATGGAAAGAGATTAGTATGTTGTATTACCAGTGATATACCACTTAAGGAACACGTATTTCATGAGATAACAAAGAATTGGAATAATTTTTAAAAGTTTTAGTGACAATAAACAAATGTTCAACAGGTTCTAAGAGTATTACAGACTGTGTCCCAGTTTGTGGTTATGGTACATACTCTCCAACTGGCTTGGTACCTTGCCTTGAATGTCCACGAAACAGTTACACCGGAGAGCCACCAACGGGAGGTTTCAAAGATTGTCAGGCATGTCCTGCAAGCACTTTTACATACCAACCTGCAGCTCCAGGGAAGTCTTTCTGCAGAGGTGGGTGCTCTCATCAAAGAATCTTCTGCACAGTTGATAATATTTTCAGTTGAAGCTACCACAGTTTTTGGGTTGCTTAATATTAGTTTACAGCCATCTTGTTCTTATAGTTTTGCAGTTTTTAAGGGTGGATTATTTTGTGTTCTTGTGCACAATAACTGTTTGTTATATCTCCCTTGTTAAGCAGTTTTTGCTTTGCTGATACCTGTATTGTGTTATCTGCAGCTAAGTGCTCTCCTGGCACCTACTCAGACACTGGGCTAGCTCCATGTGCACCATGTCCTCGAGATTTCTACCAATCACAGGCTGGCCAAACGACATGTATTGAATGCCCTGGGAACATGCGAACTAGTGGACCAGGGGCAGTTGGAAGAGAAGAATGTGAACCTGTGCAGTGCACTGAGAATGCCTGCCAACATGGAGGCCTCTGTATACCTATGGGTAAGTGTTTGTTGGGCTTCAGGTTCCAGCGTGACGAATATAATTTGTGTTAAAATGGGACCTCAATAATTTTATTGTAACAAAAACATCTGGGATAGGACTGACACTCAATGAGCTATTCTCACAATATTTGTGATTTATTAAAAGTAAATTATAGTAAACAGCTCTAGATGGGCCAATACACCTCTTATAGTGTCAGAATTGAACTTCTGCACAAAGTTAAAAAGGCTAAGCCAACCCTTATTACTCTTTATTTGCCAATATTTTAGTAGAATTACAGTCCTACAATGTAGCAAATAAGCAAATGTTTTTCTATAAACTTGAATTTCACCATCCAATCTCTTGGATTCTCTGATACAATGGCACATCTCCCAGATTCAGAGCGTTTTTGAATTTGGTGCAGACTGTACTACCATTTCATTTTAATCCAGTTGACTGATCTCTGAAGAGCAGATGGAATCTAAAGTTGAAATCTTTTTAACAGGCCATGGAATTCAGTGTTTCTGCCCAGCTGGTTTCTCTGGACGCCGTTGTGAAATTGACATTGATGAATGTTCATCACAGCCCTGCTATAATGGCGGTAGCTGCATTGATTTACCTCAAGGCTATCGCTGTCAGTGTGCACCAGGTAAGGAAGATGACTTGTTGTTAATGCGTGACATACTTTTTGTTGTTTGTATTTATACTGAACTGTCATTGTGATTATTTTTCCTAGAAACTAAATTCTCTAATTTGAATACAGCACCTTAAAATGTTTATCTTTTCTTTATCATAACTACAACCTGTATCAGGGGCTTGGAGTTAAAAAAAAAGTGAGAAGCACAGAGATAAATCTGTCATTGCTCTGCACTTATTATTACAAAACGAGCACATTACTTAATTGATAATGCTATGCATGCAAAATTTTAGTTTTCTGATCTACACGGGTTAAAAAGGATATAAGCCATGTAATGTGTCCATCTTACTTTCATAGAAATAAGAACAGTTTAGACATTCATGATTTGATTTATGCTATTTAGATGTATATTTTATCTTTCTTTTTTGCAATCAGGAACTTTTAAATTCACATGCATATTTATATGTGCATATACACATTTTAATACACTAAATTTACATAGGCTATTAAAGTGTTCAGTGTGAGAGATGTTTTAATTGCAATTGTTGTTCACCCTTTCTAGGCTACAGTGGTATAAACTGTCAAGAAGAAAAATCTGACTGTAGGAATGATACCTGTCCTGAGAGGGCAATGTGCAAAGATGAACCTGGAATCAATAATTACACTTGTTTGTGTCGCTCTGGCTACACTGGCTTGGATTGTGATATAACAGTAACTATTTTGTTTTCTTTACTGTTTTGTATGGATACTACTAGTAACTAGTTAATTCATTTGGTGGATAATTTCAAGCAAATAAATTTACTTCATTTTATAGCAGTTTTTTTAATACAGTATCTTCGTTAATGTAAGTGAAATATCCATTATCTGCTCTAGATAAATCCCTGCACAGCTAGCGGAAACCCTTGTGCAAATGGCGGTTCCTGTGTTGCTTTGCAACAAGGGCGATATCGCTGTGAGTGCTTGCCAGGTTGGGAAGGGCAGCAATGTGAAATTAACACAGGTAATAATGCTTGTTTGACTGATGGAACCAGATGTTGCATTATAATATACAAGAATAATTTAATTTTGATGAGTATTATAGCAGAAAGAGAGCTTACAGCTACAACTCTTAATATAAATTGCTGCAGTATTTTTAATAAATTCTTAATTTAATGGTCATAATTAATGTGTAACACACATGTAAAATTCTGCAGTCTCTTTCTTTATAAATTTTTCTGACATAATTTAGCCTCTGTCAACTAACATCAGTCCAAAGGTTTCAAAATAACATAATAATGTCTTTTTGCCTGATAATTTGCTGAAACTTTTCACTGTATTCCATGAAATAAACATGTTATCAATGTGTCGAATGTAGACGTGTTCTTAGTAATGTCACGTCACTGGTGACACTAAATATGTTCATAAGGTAGTGAACGTAGCCATTGATCATTGTTCTTTTGCAATGAAATGAACATGAAATTATACAAATCATGTTTCAATATATCAAGTAAACTCATAGAAATGTTATTTTGTGGTCTCTGTGGCTGTCAGTGATTGTTGAGGAGTAACGCAGCCAGACACATATACTTTTAAGATGCTTTATTTCAGTGCCATAACCAGTTTTGGGCATTCATGCTCATCTTGAAATGACTAAAGTTTCTCATTACATAGATGATTTATCACTGGCATATCACTGCACAGTAATATTGAATATTTAGTAGCACTTGTTGTTTCGCTAGTAAAAGCATGCTACTGTGCCTGCATTTATTTATGTATAAGTTGAAATAGTCTTATACATAACAATGAAAATAATCAATTTTAAAAATATAATGTGACTGTATAGATAAAAAAAAAATCTACTCGCCAAGCAGTGGCAGGAGAAGGACAAGCGTATGAACAGATCAGGGGTATGGCCTGGGAACCAGGATGGCTCCTTCCTATGCCTTCCTTTTCATGGGTTGCTTGGAGGGGTCTTTCCTGAGATCCATAAGCCTTCATTCCCTGGTTTGGTTTAGGTACATTGATGACATCTTTGTCATATGGTCTCATGATGAGACTGATGTATTAAAATTCCTGAAATCTTTAAATACCTTCTTCCAATTAAATTTCACATGGTTCTATTCGAATCCCATGCCACTTTCTCTGATGTTCATCTCGTCCTTACCAAAGGCCAGCTACACACTTCTATCCACATTAAACCTAATAACAAACAATAGTATTTACATTTCAACAGTTGCCATCCTTTCCACATCAAATGTTCCCTCCCATACAGCCTTGGCATTCGAGGCAAATGTATTTGTTCAGATGCAGACCCTTACAGCACTACCCCACCATCCTCACCTCAGCGTCCACTGGACATAATTACCCCACCAGCCTAGTTCAAAAGCAGATTTCCTGGACATCACATCCATTCCTGGTACTCCTCATTCCTCCTAAAAACAACTTTGAAGCACACCACTTTGTCACTCAGTATTATCCTGGTCTTGTATCTATTGATCAGCTACTTTGATAAGGCCATGACTTCCTAAAATGATGCCCTGTAATGAGATCCAGTCTGTCTGAGATTTTGCCCACCACACCTAGAATAGCTTTCTGTTGCCCTCCCAGTCTCTGCTATATCCATGTCAGAACCTATGTTCCTTCTGCACCTATCTCCCTACCCTATGGTTCCTACCCCTGTGACTGTCCCTGCTGCAAGACTTGCCCTATGCAGCCTCCTACCACCACCTACACCAGCCCTGTAACTGGCGAAACATATACTATCAAAGGGACAGCAACCTGTGAAACGACACATCACATACCAGCTGTTATGTAAACACGGTTCGACCTCTTACATCGGCATGACTACCACCAAGTTATTGGTTAGGATGAACAGGTATAGGTAGAGGGTGTATACCGGCAACACACAATATCCTGTTGTAGAGCATGCTCTACAACATGACAGTCGTGACCTTGGTGCCTGTTTCACTACACATGCCATCTGGATTCTTCCCCCAGAAAACCCCGTTTCTTAGAACTCCACAGGTGGAAACTTGTGCTACTACATGTCCTTGGTTCTCGCCACCCACCTGGCCTTAATTGATATTAATTTCTTCCATCTCAACAATTCTTCACAGTAACTACTCCTTTCTTCACTCTGTTTTAGTTTCCTACATCTTTCATTTTCTGACCTAATTATTTTTCACCGTCCCCACTCTCACCTCTGTTACTTACAGTGCACTTATCTTTTCACTCTTATTAACTCATACAGAATGTTTTTGCAGTAATCTCTGTCTTCCATATTACCCCTATCTTCCACGTTTAAACTCTCAGGTTTTCAAATCTCATCCGGTGCAGACCTCAATAATCAGTCTGCCATTCTCATCCCATCCGGTAAGTCTCCCCTGCCTGTGGTTCTGGGGGACTTTTCCGAAACCTACCCCTTTTCCTAAACCTCTCCAGTCCTTTTCCTTCACCCCTTTTCCTTCTCCTCAAGCCCTTCTGCCAGAAGAAGGAGCTAATGGCTCTGAAAGCTTGCATATGTATAATAGTTGTATACATTTACATAAGTTCTGATTGTACTGCCATGGTGTTATGCTTTTTCCAGGACACTGTGTAAGCTGTTGCCATGCAAATAGCACACACAATGTACACTTCATAATATTCGTTATATCAGTCTGAGCTTCACACATGCACTTTAGATTCAATATTTTTGTTTACACTGCAAAGACCATCCACTAAGCAAAGATATCATTCATTTCGTATTGAGCAAAGATCTAAACTTAGCAAAGAAAATGAGTATGATGTGCAACATGTTAATAACGGACAAATACTTTTACTCTAAGAATGAACTTAATATTTAAGGATTATAGAACAAGTTGTTTTGTGCAATATTTTTCCCAATAAGTAACAGGAGATATGGTGATGTTGTAAATGAGGCACATATTTTTCAAAGAAGAAAAATGCAGTTAACACTGTTTATTTCAGATGACTGTGCTGAGCGGCCTTGCCTTTTGGGTGCTAACTGCACTGATCTCATAGCAGATTTCAGCTGCTCCTGCCCTCCTGGATTCACAGGAAAACGTTGCCATGTTAAAATTGATCTGTGTAGTTCAAATCCTTGTCAGCATGGACTGTGTGTTGACAGGCTGTTTTCACACCAATGCATTTGCCATCCTGGATGGACAGGTAAGGTCACATTAGTTTCTAACCAAATATATGTTGTTGTTTAATATAGACCTTTATATAAAAAGGGAAGTAATAGTCTATTGATACCTCAAGATAAAAATCATACAAAATTGCAGTCATCTGGCTCACATTTAAATATACATAATTTCTAATTTTTTTCTTACATGATTTTTCATCATGTTTGCCACATATTCATAACAGTAAAGAAGAATTACCATCCAGATATGTTTATAAAGATCTATGGCAAATGTGCAGGGATTTTCTTCGTGATTTGATTTTTTGCGTAATTAAGTAGTGCAGAATTCAATATTACATGTTAAAATCTCAATAAATGTAATGAGAGGTGTAACCCATTACAGATAAAGAGTTCACTCACATTCCAAAAATTATGATGCCACTACACGATGTAAAATAAAAAGTGATTCCATTGATTGTTCTGAAATTTGTTTTTTATATCTAATTAAATGGTTTAAAAATAACTTTCGTATTTTGAGTGGTAATAAAAATTAAATTAGCCAAAGAATCAAGAAATTATTGATTTATAAACAGGAGATATAAAGCAATGTATTTTATCACTCGTGGTAATGAAATCTTTCTATTGGGAACTGTTATTGAACCCATTCACTGAAGCATTCTTCCATTCTTTGAATCATAAGGGGCAGAATGATGCCAACTTCTTGTTACATCATTCTCTTAAATTATTTAGTAGTTATAGGATGCCAGTAATGACTCTAATATACATAAAAATAAAAAAGTATAGGACATCAAATTACCAACTAATGTCACCATGCAAGGAGTGATGCCCAGTAAAGATTTATCATGGGCTCAATGATGAATAAATTTTCCTGTCAAAACCTCGCAACATATTCAAGCTGTCCAATGTGAGCTTAAGGAAGTATTGTAATATCTTACAACACTGTGCCAAGAGTATAAATAGTGTCACATCTTCTTCCTTAAAAAGGATGCAGATCACACTGGTGATAAGTTGAACCTGGTCAGACCTAATGTTTCCACCTGTTGTTTTAAGCACTCCACCTCATGAGGAGTCAGGTAGACAGTATCTCTCCAGCAGATGATATCCTGTGTGTTGTTGAAAATTACCTGCTTTCCACTCAAGATTCAACCAACTCTCACTTGCTGGTGTTATGTGGGGGAGGGGGTGCAATCTTGAAAAAAGGTGTCATCTTTAACTTCACTGCAAATGCTTTGCCAGTTAACTGTTATTAATTTAATATGCTCACTAATATCACCCATATTGGACAAAAAATTACACACGTTTTGCATACATACTTTGCTACCCAAGTGACTATTTCTGTCAAAGTCGACATTTTCTGAGGAAAATGACATGTTTGATCAGGAGAATAAAATTATGAAAATGAAAAAATTGTTTTTGAATTATATGGACAGGTTAGTATTTTGTTCATTTTTATATAGGTTCTGCATGTGACATCAATATAAATGACTGTGCAAGTGCTCCTTGTGAGAATGATGGACAGTGCCTGGATGAAGTAAATGGCTTCAGTTGTAACTGTGAACCGGGTTACACTGGTAAAAGATGTCAGCATACAGTGGATGATTGTGCTTCAGAGCCATGTCAGAATGGAGCTACCTGTCAGGACACACTAGAAGGCTTTTTGTGCAGATGCAGACCAGGATTTGTTGGTAAGTACTACTTGTATGTCTCCTCATTATGATGGTCAATGTGAGTGTCATTTATGGTTGTAAATTTGTGGATTTAATGATACTGATAGTTTTCTATAATTCCATACATGATATTTATTATTTCTTCCTCTGCAGGCCTACAATGTGAGACAGAAATTAATGAATGTCTCAGTGAACCATGCAGCCCCGAAGGTACTGAAAAGTGTGTTGACCTTGACAATAAATTTTTATGTCAGTGTCGTGAAGGATTTACTGGTCACTTCTGTGAGGTAGGCAGGAAATATTTTTAAAAGTTATCTACAGTAACTAAAATATGTGATAAAGTAGTATTATAGCAATAAGAATATAGCAGTATTTGGGTATTAAGGTGATATACTTGTGATGATATAATTTAGGAAAATGAATACTCTTATTTCTTATGTTACATAAAAGAAATATCTGTGTGTAGTGACATAGGAAAGAAAGTTCTCTTGTGTATCACAGGTAAAATCCAGAAATATTAACTTTATACAGAACAATAACCATATTAAACATGATACTATGGAGTTAATATCAAATTAAATAAAATTTCAGGTGAATATTGATGATTGTGCCTCCTCTCCTTGCCTGAATGGAGCAACTTGTAAGGACGAAGTTGGTGGATTCCATTGCTCATGTCTTCCAGGGTGGACAGGGGCCCGTTGTGAGTCAGACATTGGAACCTGTCAAGCTCAGCCTTGCCAAAATGATGCTCATTGCATCAACTTATTCCAAGACTTTTTCTGCGTGTAAGTTGATGCTTTTGAAGTAAATTACTTATTTGTTTACTTTTTACTACATATTATCCTCACTGCACATTGCAATCATGTCATCTCCCCATTGATGAATATAGGAAAAGATTTCAATACATACATCTTGCATAAGTTATTAGGATCTTAATGTAACAGATATGGTGAGCTTCAAAGATTGCCTCAAGATAGAAAGAAATGTCAAATAGCTTTAAACCAGTCAAAAGGGTAATGGATGATACTAATAGTAGTAATAATAATAAACATCCTTGTATATACAAAAGCAGGATGGGTGTATGTATGTATGTGTGTATGTCTAGCATCTCTTCCTAAACTACTGTATTGATTTCAATCAAATTTAGTACACATACTGTTTGTGTACGAGAGTCGGTACTATGGAAATTAGGACCTCCTAGCTCCCGTAGTAGCAGATATACGGACAAAAAATTGTTTGTCACCACCCTGACACTTAGGCTCCTGTGTACAACAGACATGTTGTGCAGGTAGTATTAGCAAACCTTGCATGAACTACATGCGCAGATGGGTGCAGTTGAGTAGAGAGGGGGGAGGGGAAGAGATGAATAGTGAGAGAGGGGAGGCAGAAGGTAGACACAGAGGGAGGAGGAGCTGATCGACTGAGAGAGGGGGAGGAGGGAACGGACAGTGAGAGAGGGGAAGGATTGTATGGGAAGAGAGCATGTAGAGTAGTATGAGATAGACAGACAGAGGAGGTAGGGGAGGAGTCAGACAGAGAGAGGGGTAGGAGGAGAGGTACAGCGAGTGGGGGGAAGGAGATGGAGAGAGACAGGGGGTGGAGGAGATGGACACAGAGAGGGTGAGAGAGGAGATTGAGAGACAGAGTGAGTGGGAAGTAGGAGGTGGACAGATGACAGAGATTGAAGGATGAGTTGGATAGAGAGATGGAGACAGACAGAAAGAGGGTGTGGAGGAGATGCGTGCAGTACATGTGTTGAACGCATACACAAGCAAAGCCATGGTGAAAAGTCTAGTAAAGTAATATCAGTAACAATAATACTTGTCTGCTGTTTTCAGCAATAGGAGTCATTCCTACCCAGTGACTGTCAATAGCAAGTCCTCTATTCTCACACCTCTTCTACAATTTTTCATTGTTTCTCTCTTACCTTCTACCATTTTCTCCCTACTGAGGTGCCTATAATCATCGGAGTGTAACATTTAGAGAGAGAGAGAGGGAGAGAGAGAGAGAGAAAGCATAGCATTCAATGCTCATGTTGTACATGAAGGAAGAGCATTGGTGAACTAAAATGAAACTAATTTCTTAAATGGTGCTAGGATCTTGCTTCTGCAGAAATTATAATACAGAACTAGATAAATATTTGATTATTTTTGCTTTCATTGCATACTGTTTTGGAACATGAAATCATGTGACTAACTATTTTTTTCTTCAGATGTCCTTCTGGTACTGATGGAAAACACTGTGAAACTGCACCAGAGAGGTGTATAGGTAATCCTTGCATGCACGGTGGTCGCTGCCAAGACTTTGGGTCAGGTCTCAACTGTACCTGTCCTGCTGATTACACAGGGATCGGCTGTCAGTATGAATATGATGCATGTGCAGCTGGAGCTTGCCAAAATGGAGCAACTTGTATTGATCATGGTCCTGGATACACATGCATTTGTCCTGCAGGATACACTGGTAAGTGTAAGGCAGCTAGTCCTGTGTTGCACATATGTAATGAGCTGTTTTTGTATTTAGATAAATATCTGTAGCCAACAGGCTAGGCTAAAGAAGACAATTTATCTACTTAGAGAGAGTGATAGTGCTTGTGTTTTCTAGACAACATTTCAGCAGTGCAGTATTTTAGGGTGTTTTATCATTAGTCCTCACTCACAACATAACATGGCATAGAAGAAGTTGAATGGATATTTTCAAGAATAGTAAGTCATAGATGGATGAAGAGAAACAGATGAGGCAGTAACATGGGAGGGAGACAACTGAAATATGACAAGGTTATACCAAATAATTGAGATAAACAGATTGTGTTACTGTGTTAATGGAAATCTAGAAGAAGGAATATACAGATGTAGAAAATTTATGTACTCATACTGAGGTGGAAAACACATGTGGTACGAAAAGAATAGAATATGTAAATAACAGAGATTCTGAAAAATCAAGTCATCACATTATATAGCACTCAGCACAGAGGAATGTGACTGTAAAAAGATAGTGGTAACTGTGAACCATCATTGATTATGTTATGCAGTGAGCTGCTTAGAGGAAAAGACTAAATAACTTAGTTGTGAGAATGATAAAAGGAAAGAAGCGCAAGACGATGCAACCAGATGCATCTAGAGAAGTTTCATCAAAAATCACATGTAAGCTATCTGACTCAAGATTCACGTTGTAGCTATTATGTAGCATACGTAAGAAAACAAACAATGGAAAATTCTGGATGGAATGTAACAATATTATGAGAAGGAAAGTTGCCACTCACCATATAACAGAGATGCTGAGTCACAGATAGGCACAACTAAAGACTCTCACAATTAAAGCTTTCAGCAATTGGCCTTCGTCAACAACAGACACACACACACACACACACACACACACACACACACACACACAAGCGCAACTCACACACGCGACTGCGGTCTCAGGCAACTGAAACCACACTGCTGTATGCTAAAATGAATAGAAAGATACAACATGCATACATAAATTGTTTTCCAAGTTTCAGATCAAAGTTGATAGTACTGCAGTTACAACTATACAGTCAATTGAAGAACAATGGTACACATCAGCATTTATTATGCAAATGATACATTGTTACTGCTGTGCTGTAGTATGTTCCTGTGTGTTTTTCAAATGTTATTCCCAATGAACATCTGTGTTGTGAAAAATTATGCATTGCATGTGTTTTACATCCACCTGTTTCACTTTCTCACTGTAGAAGGTTTTGTGTATAATTATGACATATGTTCCTTAAGAAAATAAGCTTCAGAGATGTAGAACAATTCATTGACATATTCTAAAAAACACATGTTTTCTGTCTCAACATGATACGTCATATTGAATAGTTGATACTGTTATTATTTATGCAACCAGAACCATATGCTGCTGATTCCAGTTTTTATAATATTTCTGATATAAGAGTATCCTGCAGTTAGCTGATTCTATAACAGGAAAAACTTAAATTAAAAATTAAATAAAGACAGAAAAAACCTCTAAGAAGTAAAAAATAATAATCATATTGCCCCTTTAAGTTTAATATAAGTAGTAATATTTTGATCCAAGAGTCATCATGTTGGGTGACCACTAAGTAAATAAAAAAACAGAACTGTAGCTATCCTTCCCAGAGCAGCATACTTTCATTATTGCTGGTTATATGCCTATTCTGTTTGGTGTCATCTCATCCAGGCCTGCAAGCCCCACATCCACTCCTCAAAATAGCTAGTGAAGTTATGATTACTTATTATATAAAATATGAAAACTAATCTGTCTTTAATTAGCTGAACAATGTTAATGAATAGAGTTACCTATTTATTTTATATTGTATTTATTCGTAATAATGTACGATTTTGTTTCATGCATTAACCTATCTTACGAAGCCTGTGTACTGCATTGGCTTTATGATAGTGTACTAACTCCAACTTCATTAAAGTACGAGTCACGCAGTGTATAGTATGCAGAATACAGGGTGTGACCAAGTGCAGCAACCCAAATGGGCAGTCACGTGAGGGCAGGCATTGTTGACGATTGTGTCTTTGCGAATTTTTTGGAGTAAATTAATTAAAACTCAGACTCAAAGATTTGATATTTACCTATGTTGCCTTGGTAGGTGACTTACATTTAAATTTCACACTTTTGTCATTTTTAGATGTATTCTGTTTTTACGTTATTTACTTAGTGGTCCCTGGCGTAACAATGCTTGGATCAAAATATTACTACTTACATTAAACTTAAAGGGACAATGCATATTATTTTTTTTATTTTTTAGAGGTCTTTTGTGTCAGGTTTTTTTAAAATTTAAGTTTTATTTCATGCTTTTTAAACTTCATATTTTGCTAGTGGACACAGTATGATCGACACTCTATCTCCGCACTCACACAAATGCTTTCTGGGACACCGCACTCCCGCAAATGCTTCCCAGGACAAAATACAAAATTGTGACATGAGATATTTTTCACTTACATGATTTATGTCTTTTTTTTAATTCACACATATATTCATTGACTATGTTTTAGTATATATTTAGCTAATTCAGGTAACATAAACAATAAGCAGTGGTGATAATTCAAAATCAGGTCGGAAGAAAGTGGGCTGCCACTGCGCTCACTTGCAATAGGCTGCCTAAACTATTAAGACAAAATTTGATTTAGTACTGAATGTCGTTCTACGGATCGGAGCGTGGAATGTCAGATCCCTTAATCGGGCAGGTAGGTTAGAAAATTTAAAAAGGGAAATGGATAGGTTAAAGTTAGATATAGTGGGAATTAGTGAAATTCGGTGCCAGGAGGAACAAGACTTTCGGTCAGGTGAATACAGGGTTATAAATACAAAATCAAATAGAGGTAATGCAGGCGTAGGTTTAATAATGAATAAAAAAATAGGAATGGGGGTAAGCTACTACAAACAGTATAGTGAACACATTATTGTGGCTAAGATAGACACGATGCCTGTGCCTACTACTGTAGTACAAGTTTATATGTCAACTAGCTCTGCAGAGGATGAAGAAATTGATGAAATGTATGATGAGATAAAAGAAATTATTCAGGTAGTGAAGGGAGATGAAAATTTAATAGTCATGGGTGACTGGAATTCGAGAGTAGGAAAAGGGAGAGAAGGAAACATAGTAGGTGAATATGGATTGGGGTTAAGGAATGAAAGAGGAAGCTGCCTGGTAGAATTTTGCACAGAGCATAATTTAATCATAGCTAACACTTGGTTCAAGAATCATAAAAGAAGGTTGTATAAATGGAAGAATCCTGGAGATACTAGTAGGTATCAGAAAGATTATATAATGGTAAGACAGAGCTTTAGGAACCAGGTTTTAAATTGTAAGACATTTCCAGGGGCAGATGTGGACTCTGACCACAATCTATTGGTTATGAACTGTAGATCAAAACTGAAGAAACTGCAAAAAGGTAGGAATTTAAGGAGATGGGACCTGGATAAACTGACTAAACCAGAGGTTGTACAGAGTTTCAGGGAGAGCATAAGGGAACGATTGACAGGAAAGGGGGAAAGAAATACAGTACAAGAAGAATGGGTAGCTCTGAGGGATGACGTAGTGAAGGCAGCAGAGGATCAAGTAGGTAAAAAGACAAGGGCTAGTAGAAATCCTTGGGTAACAGAAGAAATATTGATAATTGATGAAAGGAGAAAATATAAAAATGCAGTAAATGAAACAGGCAAAAAGGAATACAAACGTCTCAAAAATGAGATCGACAGGAAGTGCAAAATGCCAAAGCAGAGATGGCTAGAGGACAAATGTAGGGATGTAGAGGCTTATCTCACTAGGGGAAAGATAGATATTGCCTACAGGAAAATTAAAGAGACCTTTGGAGAAAAAAGAGCCACTTGTATGAATATCAAGAGCTCAGATGGAAACCCAGTTCTAAGCAAAGAAGGGAAAGCAGAAAGGTGGAAGGAGTATATAGAGGGTCTATACAAGGGCGATGTACTTGAGGACAATATTATAGAAATGGAAGTGGATGTAGATGAAGATGAAATGGGAGATATGATACTGCGTGAAGAGTTTGACAGGGCGCTGAAAGACCTGAGTCAAAACAAGGCCGCGGGATTAGACAACATTCCATTAGAACTACTGACGGCCTTGGGAGAGCCAGTCCTGACAAAACTCTACCATCTGGTGAGCAAGATGTATGACACAGGTGAAATACCCTCAGACTTCAAGAAGAATATAATAATTCCAATCCCAAAGAAAGCAGGTGTTGAAAGATGTGAAAATTACCGAACAATCAGTTTAATAAGCCACAGCGGCAAAATACTGACGCGAATTCTTTACAGACAAATGGAAAAGCTAGTAGAAGCCGACCTTAGGGAAGATCAGTTTGGATTCCATAGAAATATTGGAACACGTGAGGCAATACTGACCTTACGCCTTATCTTAGAAGAAAGATTAAGGAAAGGCAAACCTATGCTTCTAGCATTTGTAGACTTAGAGGAAGCTTTTGACAATGTTGGCTGGAATACTCTCTTTGAAATTCTAAAGGTGGCAGTGGTAAAATACAGGGAGTGAATGGCTATTTACAATTTGTACAGAAACCAGACGGCAGTTATAAGAGTCAAGGGGCCCGAAAGGGAAGCAGTGGTTGGGAAGGGAGTGAGACAGGGTTGTAGATTATCCCTAATGTTATTCAATCTGTATATTGAGCAAGCAGTAAATGAAACAAAAGAAAAATTTGGTGTAGGTATTAAAATCCATGGAGAAGAAATAAAAACTTTGAGGTTCGCCGATGACATTGTAATTCTGTCAGAGACAGCAAAGGATTTGGAAGAGCAGTTGAACAGAATGGATAGTGTCTTGAAAGGAGGATATAAGATGAACATCAACAAAAGCAAAATGAGGATAATGGACTGTAGTCTAATTAAGTCTGGTGATGCTGAGGGAATTAGATTAGGAAATGAGACGCTTGAAGTAGTAAAGGAGTTTTGCCATTTGGGGAGCAAAATAACTGATGATGGTCGAAGTAGAGAGGATATAAAATGTAGACTGGCAATGGCAAGGAAAGCATTTCTGAAGAAGAGAAATTTGTTAACATCGAGTATAGATTTAAGTGTCAGGAACTCGTTTCTGAAAGTATTTGTATGGAAGTGAAACATGGACGATAAATAGTTTGGACAAGAAGAGAATAGAAGCTTTCAAAATGTGGTGCTACAGAAGAATGCTGAAGATTAGATGTGTAGATCACATAACTAATGAGGAGGTATTGAATAGAATTGGGGAAAAGAGGAGTTTGTGGCTCAACTTGACAAGAAGAAGGGACCGGTTGGTAGGACATGTGCTGAGGCATAAGGGGATTACAAATTTAGCATTGGAGGGCAGTGTAGAGGGTAAAAATCGTAGAGGGAGACAAAGAGATGAATACACTAAGCAGATTCAGAAGGATGTAGGTTGCAGTAAGTACTGGGTGATGAAGAAGCTTGCACAGGATAGAGTAGCATGGAGAGCTGCATCAAACCAGTCTCAGGACCGAAGACCACAACAACAACAACAACAACAACAACAACAACACTGAATTGTAGGCCTCAAAAGGAACTACAAAAAAGTCTGAGAGAGCATATGTTTATTTTTTTACAGTTGAGTCACAGTCACCCTTTCTTTGCTTTGCAGGTGCTGCAACGTGTGATTTCTAAATCCAAAAATCATCATTGTTGGTCAATTATATACGACAAACATATGTTCCCTCAGGCTTTTATTTTGATATTTTTGACCTCTGTATTCTAGTACTGTGTAACTTGATGTAGCTCTTATGCATTACGTGGCATATATCAAGAGAGTGTGCTGGTGGAAAACACTTTTACACTTAATTTAGCAGCTGATATTTAGATGGCTGAACAGGCTTTCATGGAACATAGCAAAGAACCTTCCCGACTGAAACAGCTTTCAAACAAAAGAAGTTGTTTTAAACTCAGACCTTTTGTTTGTGAGCTACGATGCCACAGACAGATGCACGAGTACACATGTTAAACTTATAACACCCATTTGTTTGCATTGGGGATTAAAAAGCAGCAGCATGGTTCAGAGATACACAAATTTAAAAATACGGTTGAATATCTAGCTGGAATTTTATAACCCATTCTTCAGGGTGAAGGTAGGAAACAAGGAAAAGTGCACATATCCAAAGGAAAAAGGAAAGCCACTACAAAGCTAGCAATGAGGTGAATTTGGAGGTAATAATATTGTCATTATTTTCCTTATACTGAATCCCCCACACCCAGGCTGATAAACATTAATGCAAAAACAGTATCAGCCACTGTTTTATAAATTAACATTGCAAATAAGATAACATTAATCATCATTATCATCATCATCATTTAAGACTGATTATGCCTTTCAGCGTTCAGTCTGGAGCATAGTTCCCCTTATAAAATTCCTCCATGATCCCCTATTCAGTGCTAACATTGGTGCCTCTTCTGATGTTAAGCCTATTACTTCAAAATCATTCTTAACTGAATCCAGGTACCTTCTACTTGGTCTACCCCGACTCCTCCTACCCTCTACTTCTGAACCCATGAGTCTCTTGGGTAACCTTGCTTCTCCCATGCGTGTAACATGACCCCACCATCTAAGCCTGTTTGCCCTGACTGCTACATCTATCGAGTTCATTCCCAGTTTTTCTTTGATTTCCTCATTGTGCACACCCTCCTGCCATTGTTCCCATCTACTAGTACCTGCAATCATCCTAGCTACTTTCAGATCCGTAACCTCAACCTTATTGATAAGGTAACCTGAATCCAACCAGCTTTCGCTCCCATACAACAATGTTGGTCGAAAGATTGAAAGGTGCACAGATAACTTAGTCTTCATACTGACTTCCTTCTTGCAGAAGAGAGTAGATCGTAGCTGAGCACTCACTGCATTAGCTTTGCTACACCTCGCTTCCAGTTCTTTCACTATGTTGCCATCCTGTGAGAATACGCATCCTAAGTACTTGAAACCATCCACCTGTTCTAACTTTGTTCCTCCTATTTGGCACTCAATCCGTTTATATCTCTTTCCCACTGACATTACTTTTGTTTTGGAGATGCTAATCTTCATACCATAGTCCTTACATTTCTGATCTAGCTCTGAAATATTACTTTGAAAACTTTCAATAGAATCTGCCATCACAACTAAGTCATCCGCATATGCAAGACTGCTTATTTTGTGTTCACCTATCTTAATCTCACCCAGCCAGTCCATTGTTTTCAACATATGATCCATAAATAATATGAACAACAGTGGAGACAGGTTGCAGCCTTGTCTTACCCCTGAAACTACTCTGAACCATGAACTCAATTTACCGTCAACTCTAACTGCTGCCTGACTATCTATGTAAAGACCTTTAATTGCTGGCAAAAGTTTGCCTCCTATTCCATAATCACGTAGAACAGACAATAACTTCCTCCTAGGAACCCGGTCATATGCCTTTTCTAGATCTATAAAACATAGATACAATTCCCTGTTCCACTCGTAACACTTCTCCATTATTTGCCGTAAGCTAAAGATCTGGTCCTGACAACTTCTAAGAGGCCTAAACCCACACTGATTTTCATCCAATTTGTCCTCAACTAATACTTTCCTTTCAACAATACCTGAGAAGATTTTACCCACAATGCTGATCAAAGAGATACCTCTGTAGTTGTTACAATCTTTTCTGTTTCCATGTTTAAAGATTGGTGTGATTACTGCTTTCGTCCAGTCTGATGGAACCTGTCCCGACCCCCACGCCATTTCAGTTATCCTGTGTAGCCATTTAAGACCTGACATTCCACTGTATTTGATGAGTTCGGACTTAATTTCATCCACCCCAGCCGCTTTATTGCACTGCAATCTATTGACCATTTTCTCCACTCCCTCAAATGTGATCCTATTTCCATCACCATTCCTGTCCCATTGTACATCGAAATCTGAAACATTACTGATCGTATTTTCACCTACATTGAGCAACTCTTCAAAATATTCCCTCCATCTGCCCAAGGCATCAACAGGATTCACCAGCAGTTTTCCTGACATGTCCAAAATACTTGTCATTTCCTTCTTACCTCCCTTTCGAAGACTGCTAATTATACTCCAGAATGGTTTTCCAGCAGCTTGACCCAAAGTCTCCAACCTGTTTCCAAAGTCTTCCCAAAATTTCTTCTTGGATGCTGTAATTATCTGTTTGGCTTTGTTTCTTTCTTCAACATAACTTTCTCTGTCTACCTGAGTTCTAGTATGTAGCCATTTTTGATATGCCTTCTTTTTCCTTTTACAGGCTGCCTTGATTGTGTCATTTCACAAAGCTGATTGCATCATCCTACCTTTACACACTACTGTTCCAAGACATTGTTTGGCCACTTCTAGTACTGTGTCCCTGTACCTTGTCCATTCCTTTTCCATTAACGCAACAGATTATAATTTGGAAAGAACAGTCATTTCTTACACTATCTTTTTGTCATCTACACTTAATCCTAGTATGATAAATTCCCTTATCTTTTTGCAGGAAAGAATTGTGAAGAAGATATTGTTGACTGTAAAGAAAATTCCTGTCCTCCTTCTGCAACATGTATAGATTTGACAGGAAAGTTTTACTGCCAATGTCCATTCAATTTAACGGGAGAGGACTGTAGAAAAAGTAAGTAATATTTTTTAATGTCTGTATTAATCTCTTCAGGATTTCACTGCTGCAAAAATATTAAGTTTAAGTGGGAATATTTTCAATTGTATTTCTTTAGATGTAAATTTAAGTGGAACGAAGATGCCTGTTCTTCAAACATAACTGATTTTGTTTATCTGCTTTAATATAATGCATCTTATCAGTTAAGAAAATATTAAATCCTCCATTAAATAATAGAATTTAAAACCAATGTGTAACTTATTTTAATTTTTTTCAGCTATCCAAGTGGATTATGATTTATACTTCAGTGATCCATCTCGCAGCAGTGCTTCCTTGGTTGTACCATTCTACCTGGGTGCTAAAACGAGCATGACCGTAGCAATGTGGGTACAGTTCACACAAAAGGATGAGGCTGGAACATTTTTCACTATGTATAGTGTTAGGTAAGTGTAAAAGTTGCTTTCTCTGTGCAGTTATTTTTCATTACTGGTTAAAAATTAATAAAATAATCCTCCCTGGTAGAATGCAGAATAGAAAATGCAAGGTCATGTAAAATTACTGTAAAATTACAGCAGGTGCTTTTGATGCGTCCTTCTTGAAAATGGATGATAAATTTTGGTGTCAGACCCTATCCTATATCTGATGAATTTTCGTGATATTCTGGGTAGGACAAACAATATTGCCCTTAATTAAGTGAACCATCTGTCAATCAATTTACATAACATGTTCTAACTCCAAACACAATAAAAGACATGGTTATAAGAAATCTACTGTTTATTAGTTCATGATGTGACAGCATACACATCAATACAGTTTAGTGACATGTACAAGACACAGGTACAGACTGCTGGCCGGAGCCAGAGCTGGTGCACGGCAGTATAAATGGCATTTGCCCACCACAGGCCAATAGCAATCGGCTGCAGGCAATTGGGGCACCGGACCTTCACTGGCAGCCTCTGGTGGGGGCCTGGAATAGCTGAATGATGCACTACTCAGACTGTGTGACACACACCGCAGTAGTGATGGCAAAGGCATAGTAGTGGAAATGTTAGTACATTTTCCTCTTTTCCTTGGGGGAAAGAGCGACCAGATGCCTGTTCCTGCACAACATGCTGACAGGTGACACACCCATAATGACTGAAGCAGTTGTCATTGGCATGAATAGTTCCAGACCCATGCGGTCAAGTGAGTAGAGGTGGAAGTGGAGGGACCATGAATCTGCTCCTTCCTCCCCTCCCAGGAAAGCAAGAGGACAACCCCAGCACACCTTAGGCAGAGGTTAAGTCAATATTGGTCTTGAGTCCTAGTGCAATGAGAGGAGGAACCCAGTTCCAGAGGGAAGACAGGCAGCACCAGCAGGAGGACGGCAGGCACTGGCACCTGCATCATGGTGGAGGTGCCTGTGTTGGTGCAGGAGGCACCTGCATCAAGGCAGGAGGCACCTGCATCAAGGCAGGAGGCAACTGCATCAAGGTAAGAGGCACCCAGAACACTGTGCGAGGCATCACTGCATGAGGCCCCTATGGGTGCACTGGGGATACCTGGTGTCCACTCCTATGAGAGAAAGGCACCACAGAGACGTCGAGGGACTGAACTGCGCCATCCACGTCGGGGCTGTCCACCAGCAGGAGGGTTGGCAGGCACAGCTTGAGTAGTAGTGTGCTGCCCACAGCGAACTGCTGATGGATGCCATTGAGTGAGCAAAAATCTTTAAAGTAGGGATCCGAATAAAGAGGACTTTTGTCTGACACCACTGTACAAGATAGGTCATTGACGGGAAAAATGTTTTAATAATTCCGTGGTCGTGACACCTTCTGCAGTAGAAAGGCAGTGAACAACATAAGGAAATGTGTAAAACAGCCAGCAATTGCAAATGCCTAAAAAAGCCCAGCAAAATTTATATGGATTCTGTCTCAAGGTAGCAAATGTGCTGGCCAGAGGGGAAGAACAGTGCACGGTGTTGTTTGTCGAGTTGAACACTTGTGGCAGGGCGTGATCAAGCGTTCCACCTCCTGATCAATGTGTTTAGCACTGGGTCTGCAGCTACTGGGTATGTAATTCTGGAGTTTGCAATGGGTTAAGCATCAGTAGCCTGTCAAGCTTCCATGGCAATGATTCATCCTGAGCAAAAAGGATTGGGCCCTATCGGCAGTCGAGACAGTGTTGCCATATTAGTGTGCCACCGCGTAGGGAAGAAAGACAAAGAGTATGTTACAATAACAGTAAATTCAAAAGCATCAAACTCAAACAGATTCTCAGTATGAGGATGATTAAAAACGAAATAAGTGCTTTTGATGGCTGCTTGTGGCACTGGGAAGTTCTATGCAAATGGCAGAGACCTGTGTGCATGTGCCATGAAAAGAACAACAATTACGCATAATATCAAATGACAGTGAAACCAGTCCCAAAAAGAGGGCTAATCAACACAACAGCTGCTTTAAAAGCACACTGGACTTCAAAATATTTTTGAGGTCTCATTCATATTGGTATTTATAAGATATTTTTTACATGACTTTTCAACAGTTCCTTACTGTGGTACTTACCCAAAAGTTCATCATTTTTGTGTCTTACGCTGCATGCCCAGAATAACAGATTGCATCTGTATGATATATTTGATTTTTAAATTAAGGGAACCACAAAATTCCGTTCTTTTACTCTTTGATAAGTAATCCCAAAAACATTTTGCTAGCTTTGACGAAGTTGCATGTTTATATAGAGAACAATCTGCAAATGAAAAAAGCATTTATACATATCATTTCTGAAAATAAGTCATACCTCACACTAATTTATTGAAGTAATAATGTGCTGAATGAACGAATTGATGATTACTATTGTATTTCACTAAACATGTCTTATTTATTACACAGGATAAAATGTGCATAATCATTATCATAATTTCAAAGCAATGTGTATAATGAGTGATCTTTACTATATAAATTGTGAGAAGTAACACTAACTATTTGAAAAATGTTACTCCACAAGTGGTCAAAAAATATAGAAAGTTGGTGAACAGAAACAAACTTGGAGTTGTTTTCTTTTTCCACTTATGTAATGTAATTGTAGTCCATTAGAATGTATTCATTGGGATAAACCTGGTATTCTGTGTCTGAAAGACAGATTGTTACAGTAACAGGTGTACAAGTTCCCGTGCTAAAAAGAATCAAAGTTTCAGTGAGTGAATCAGGATAAATCTGCCCATGAAAATATAACAGAATTAACAATAAATTTGTTCTGTGATTTATGTAACTCAGTAACTTATTTAATGATAATTTACAGCTCTCCTCATGTTGTTACTGGCAAACGAGTTATGCTGCAAGCCCACAGCAATGGGGTTCAAGTGTCATTATTTGAGGACCTTCAGGATGCATACCTCGGATTCCGAGAATATGCCACAATTAATGATGGTCAATGGCATCATGTAGCGATTGTCTGGGATGGAGAGAAAGGTGGAGAGCTGACACTCATTACAGAAGGACTTATTGCAAGCAAAGTAGAAGGCTATGGCGGTGGTCGGAAATTACCTCAACAGTAAGTTCACAATTTGATTGGCAATTCAGTGCATTCTTAAGTGCAGTCTGATGCATCAGATTTTTACAAGGAAAAATGTGTTTTAGTGCCTGGGTGACATTGGGAAAACCGAGTGCCAGCAACCCAAGGGGATACATTGAATCAGGCTTCCAGGGTCATTTGACAAAGGTGCAGGTGTGGAACAGGGCTCTTGATGTCACAAATGAAATTCAGAAACAAGTAAGTTACTTTTTTAAGTGTACCGCTTGTAGTCATTTTTTGTAGATGTAGATGTGGCCAAATGCAGTGTAGAAATAATCGAGTAAATATTTGATCTGGATTAACTTCTGTGCACTGTTGCTTAGATATTCATTAAGGAACAATTTCATGCACTAGTAGACATGAAAACTATGTAGAAGTTGCTGTGACATTATATCTGAGTTAAATTTTTCTTTCCCCTGTCTTGTACATCCCACAGGTGCGCGACTGTCGAACTGAACCTGTCTTGTACCGTGGGCTAGCATTGACATGGGCTGGATATGACATTACTGTGGGAGGTGTAGAACGTGTTGTGCCTTCACACTGCGGACAAAGACTCTGTGCTCCAGGGTATTCAGGAGCTCATTGCGAGCAGCTGCAGGTGGACAAGGTATGGAGCAGTTTTTTGTAGTTTTACCATAGTGATTTTAATAGTACTATCAGTAACAATCTTATTTTTTGCTTCATTATTTTGCATTCAATACAAAAGGCAGACATGTGCATAAACTGTGTTTGCCTATTGCAGGTAAACTATGTGGAACATAGTGGCAGCTTTCTCATGTCTTTTGTATAAGTGTTTCTAATAACACAGATACTTAGTATTCAGATGATTCTCTAGTTTTTCTGTACTTTTGTTTATAATTTTTCTGATTAATTATGTAGATTTTCTCTTAATAAAGGTGCCACCTCGAGTGGAACATTGCCCTGGAGATTTGTGGGTGCTTGCCAAAAATGGATCTGCCATTGTGACATGGGACGAACCGCACTTCAGTGATAATGTGGGTGTGGTTCGTGTTGAAGAAAAGAATGGGCATCGTCCAGGCCAAACTCTCCTGTGGGGCACCTACACTATTGCCTATGTTGCTTACGACCAAGCTGGAAATACTGCAACTTGTTCCTTTAAAGTGTATTTGTTGGGTAAGTTACACTGAAGGAAAAAAAACTGAAGTTTCTGAGTAATGACTGATCGAGCAATTAATTTAATATACATTTATGGATTTAAATCCTGAGTAATATGTATTTTATCCAAAGAAACTTAGTTCAACTTCCAAAAGTTCACATACAAGTCTCGCACTTGCCATTTTAAATCCAAAAAACAATTCTCATTGCCATCACCTAATATAGTAAATGAAATTAGGTGCAGGTTATATATATGTTGACAAAGCAATTGTTATGGCAGAATACAGACTTGTAGGCAGCTGTACATGTGTGATTGTCCTACAACATTGATATAGTTTCTTCCACTGAAATAATATACGGCTATAATTTGTCAATAACACCTAAAGAAAATTCAAACTAGAAACAATATCATCTACTGAGTTCAAGAAGTATCAGTTGGGGAACATCAGCCATAGAATAAAATAATTCCAGCTGCGTAATCATTGATAGAGAGTTGTGTAAAATGTTCTGATTGAACACACTCACACTATGTTTATAGATTAATTTCTTATTGTTGAACAGTACATTATAAAAGTTTGCTGGTTTATGGCACTGTGCAGTAATTCCTTATGCCACTAAATGACATCATTTCTGATTCAGTTTTACTGTATACTATTCACCTAAACAGAAGGAAGAATGAGACACCAAAAACGTTTTTCTTAAGAAGAAACTTCTTAAGTTTCCATACATGCAGTGAATATACTGAAGTAATTGTCTGCTGTAGCTCTATTATACAGTTTTTTTTTTCATAGAGGCAGCATCTGCCAACAAATTTGGCTGTTTATAAGACTACATGCACTTCTATGAAGTGTATGGCAGAGGGTACTTTCCGTTATAACAGTTATTAGGGCTTCTTGCTGTTCCATTCATGTATGGAGTGCGGGAAGAATGATTGCTTAGCCTCCATGTCCACTGTACTTTGTCTAGTCTTGTCATCTTGATTCCTATGGGAGAGATATGGAGCAGGTTGTAGTATGTGCCTAGATTCATCACTTAAAAGTTGGTAATTGGTTTTGTTACAGGAGTAAGGCACCATTAGACAGATCATCGACAAATTGCACTTCCTCTTATATCAGACAGCATAGTTCGAACTGAAAGTCATTTATGACACCCATATACACTCTCTTATGACCCTCTGCTTTCTTAAATTTATGTGTATTTTCACCAAAAATGTTTGTGCCCCTTTTCATTTTGTTGTTGTTGATATCTTCAGTTGGATGACTGGTTTAATACAGCTCTCAATGCTGGTCTCTCTTGTGCAAGCCTCTTTCTTTTTTCATAACTACTGCAACCTACATCCTTCTCACTCTGCTTACTGTATGCAAACCTTGGTCTCCGTCTATAATTTTTATCACCTGCACTTCCATTACCAAATTGACAGTTCCTGGATGTCTCACGATGTGCCCTATCACCCAGTCCCTTCATTTAGTCAAGATGTGCTGTAAATTTCTCTTTTTCCCAAATCAGTTCAGTACTGCCTCATTAATTAGGTGATCTACGCATCTAATCTTGACCATTGTTCTATAGTGCCGCATTCCAAAATCTGTAAGTCTCTTATTGACTGACCTGCTTATTGTCCATGGTTCATTTCCACACAAGGCTACCTACACTACAGACAACTACCTTCAGAAAAGATTTCCTAATACTTAAATTGATATTAGATGTTCACCTATTCCTCTTTTTCAGAAATATTGTTCATAATATTGCCAGTCAGCTTTTTATATCCTCTGTATTTCATCCATCATCAGTTATTTTGTTGCCCAAATAGCAAAACTCATCTACTACTTTTAATATCTCATTTCCTAATCTCATTCCCTCAGTATTGTCCGACTTAATTTGGCTACAATTTATTACCTTTGTTTACAATATTTCACAGAATTACAATGTCCTCAGAAAACCTTAAAAGTTTTTCATTCTTTTCCCTGAACTCATAAATCCCTTTCCAAATTTCACTTTGGTTTCCTTCACATATCGTTCAACACGGGACTGGCTCCAAGATAGACCCCAGGGGTGAGAGAATTTGTCAATGATCTGGAGCTGCTGCGTATTACTACTTAATTAAACTATAATGGTGCTTTTTATTACCAATAACCAAATTTACGGCTGGAAAACTCAAAAAAAGCACATCATTTTTAGTAACAAAAATTGTAATTTGAGAAACATTTTTTTGATTTGGCATTTAACATTAACTTTTAACATTATTGGAAATAACTTCTTAACAGTTAAATGGCACATGGTTTCTCATATTGGCTTCAGCAGTTTGTTCCACAATGTTTTCTAGTTTAGCATGCTTTTTCTGATAGATCATGCAATCGCAAAGTTACGTGGGGCACTCAGTATACCTTGTGGTTATGAACTGTAACAATAAAAACTTTGTCAAAAGGTAAAAAGACAGAGTAGAGTCATGATTTCATTTTCACTGTGATTATTTAATGATCTTCCACTTTAAAAAATATACTGAATCCTGTCAAACTTGTTGACATTTAAATCTGATGATGAATAAAATTCAGAGCGAAAACATGCCATTATTTGTAAATAAAATCCAGAGCAACTGAGCATCCCAGCAGGATGTTCGAGTGCACACAGTGCTTGCTTTCTCTACCAGGAAGGCAATGCAGCCTAGGTTTGAGCCCAACTCGTGGTGTGATGAACAGGACTGGGGAGCAGGTCATCTTGAATGTGGCTTGTAGGCAGTTTCCCATATCCACCTAGGTAAACAATGGGCTTGTTCCGCACTTTGAACTCAGTTACATAATACACAAAAACTAAAATTCTGTCCCAAATTAACGAGAAATTACGCTGATCACAGAGAGAAAGAGTGCACAACTTTCTTTCTTAGTAGAGGGGAGGGGAGGATAGTGGCACGAGGAAAGGCAACTGGCTAACAAGTGTATCAACAATGCCCAAGCTGTATAACAAATAACAAGCTGACCCTGTAAAAGAAATGAGGAAATGCCAGAGCAAAGACAGACAGAGACTCCAAGGAAGAGGAAAGACTCTCAGAAGTCAAAATTACTGTTCTGCCAAGTAGACTATGACTTCCACACAAAAATTATAAAAAAAGTGTGCGTGCAAAACAATACAGTTAAACTTTGCTGATACCGCTGCCCACAATGTGACATCACAGGCAGTGAACAGTGACAATGTGACTGCTATATGTTGCACTGCCAAATGATTCTATTCTACATACTTTGACCATAGAAGCCCAGAAGTAAAACGCTACTTGGACATTCCAGTGCCTGAAACAAACCACATTCTTTTGTGTGACAATATCTTCATGAAATTCCAGACCACATTACATTGTCCCATAGTCATCCTGTAGGGAGGACGGGGGAGAGCAAGAGGAGGCACTTACAGGATTCGCACATATTTCTAAAAATGATTCAGTGGAATCACAGATCTAGCATTGCTGAATGCAAAGGAAAACACTGTGGTTTTGGTAAACACTACATTGTTTGGTTGTGATGTTCTTCAAGGGAAATTATAGCAGTTTCTTGTCATCACACTGGTTTTGGTGTTGTTTTGCAGTTTTTGGGGATATGAACACTTACAGGCCATTGCCAAAATAGAGCACCTGATATTTTCTCTGTTGTTCGCTTGTACAGCCCATAACAAGCTACAGATAGGGACGGTTCCAACACGCAGCACATTATAAACATTTCTACGGGATACCTGCCTGGCACCTGCCCTTCACCTCATGCACATCTTAATCTCAACAGTCAGTTTGCATTTGATCTGGCAAGGTGAGCTGAGACTTCATTCAGTTTAACATGGTGGAGCGATTGTAGTAGAGTATGGAGAATAAGGCCATATTATCGGTGTCTTCACCCGTACTTCATCTTTGGATCCAGTTACAAAAGATATACCAATTTCTGCATGGAAGAGAGGAAGAAAAGGTTAAAAATCAAGATATAACAGATGTTTGGACCTTCTTAAACTATATTCTTTTTAAACAATGCAACCCAATCTGACATTAACCCAGAGAGTTGTAAGTACTGTAGTACAACTGACATGGCTACAAAATAATGTGCCAAACTAGGGATATGTGGTGTATTTTGGCTTTAACAAGTTGGTTATACCAACCAATATGATAATTGTTTAAAAAGGTTTCCACATATATGTTCATATTAATAATAAAAAAAGGGATGTATGAATGAAATTTGCGTACCTTCAAGATATAATAATAATCTTCAAAAAAATATTGGATCGAGAACTATCAAGCATTTAAGATACTGTAAGCTTTGTGTTCTTCCAGTCAAATTTATTAATTGGGGCATGGCACATTCTTAAACTCAGTAAATCAAAAGTGGCACTTTTGGAATCTTGCCTCCTCTTGTATAAATTTCTGTGGATACCCATGCTTTCTCCCTAGCTACCAATTGTTAGCAACATATTTTGCAGGGAGCCATTGCGATCATTTTTTATTGTAATTGAAAATTGTTGCCGTAATCATTTAGCCCTTTATCTGAGTCACTTTATCAAGTAATAATGAATCTGCATTTTATTCTTGTGCTTGAGAAAATTTTGTTTCATGAGAATGACATAAAAGCATTGCTGAACATCCCAAAGTCCATTTCTTGCCGACAGAGGCTGGTGACCAAGTGGAGCTGAAAACTGATAACACATTTCCTAGCAGTGAGACTCAAGTGCCACGTAGTTCATTTTAGCCCAGGCCCAGTTAGAGACACACTTTTTTCATGGCAGTCACAGCCCTCTTACTCTTTCATTCATCATCTCAGTTTCAATAACTTGTCAGCTCAAGTTATGCTCAAATAAACTGAGCAGTTTGATGATAATTGGTTAGGCTACTATTCTGTCTAGTTCCTCCCCCAACTATGGCTTCCTTTTCATGTCTTTCAGTTCTTACAACTGCAGTCTAGTTTCTGTTCAAGATGCAAATAAGCTTTAACTCACTGTATTTTTTATCCCTGGTAGTTTGAGAATTTCAAAGTGTTGTCCAGTCAACATTGTCATACGCTTTCTCTAAATTTACAAATGCTATAAATATAGGTTCATCTTCCTTCAGCCTACCTTCTGGCATAAGTCATAGAGTCAATGTTGCCTCAAGTGTTCATACACTTCTCCGGAACCCGAACTGGTCTCTCCTGAGGTCTGGTTATACAAGTATTTCCACTCTACTGTAAAAAATTTGTGTCAATATTTTACAACAATGACTTATTTAACCGACAGTTCAGTTGTATTCACACCTGCTGTCTTTAGAATTAGAATTAATACATTCTTCTTGAAGCCTAATGGTATTTCACCTGTATTGTATATCTTGCACAATTTTGTCATTGCTGGCTCTCCAATCTACTCCAGGGCACTTGTTTCCACACAGGTCTTTAAACGGTGCTCTGTCAAATTCTTCTTGCGGCATAGTATCTTTGATCTCATCACCACCTATTGCCCCTTCTCTTTCTATAATATTACTGTCAAGTTTGTTTCCCTTATGTAGTTCCTCTATATATTCCTTCCATCCTTCAGCTTTCTCTTCTTTGCTTAGTACTGGCTTGCCATCTGAACTCTTGATATTCATACAGCTGCTTCTTTTTTCTGCAAAGATAGCTTTAATTTTCCTGTAAGTGGCAGCTAGCTTTCCACTAGTTGTGCATGCTTCTATTGCCTTACATTGGTCCTCTAGCAATTTTGCATTTTCTGTCAATCTTATATTCTCTCTCACCAGTTTCATTTTTATGTTTTCTCCACTTGTCGGTTAAATTCAGTATCTTCTGCATAACCCAGGGTTTTCTATTTGGCCTTGTCTTTTTTACCCATGTGATCCTCTTCTGCCTGCCCAATTTCATCTCTGAAAGCTATCCATTCATCTTCTGTTGTATTTCTTCCCCCATTTCTGTCAGCTGTTGCCTAGTGCTCCCTCTGAAACTCTCAGCGATATCTATTTCCTTCGGTTTATCCAACTCCCATTTCCTTAATTTTCTGTCATTCTGCAGTATTTTCTGTTTTGGTCTGCAGTTCATAACTGACAAATTATGGTCTGAATCCACATCTGCTCTTGGAAATGTCTCACAGTTTAAAATCTGGTTTCAAAATCTCTGTCTTACTGTTATATAACCAGTCTTAAACCTTCCAGTGTCCCCAGGTCTCTTCCATGTACACAGCTTTCTTACATGGTTCTTAAATCATGTTGGCAGTGCTTAAATTATGCTCTGTGCAAAATTCTACCAGGTGGCTTCCTCTTTCATTCCTGACCCACAGTAATGGCAGTGATTTCATCATGCTTTCAATTGTTCACAGTACTAGCACAGCATGACCATGTTGGCTAGTGTCGCAAGGACAGAACAGTTAGTAATCCAGATGTTTGCCACTGCAACTACTGAAAAGGATGCTGTCCCTCTTCAGGAACACCGGATTAGTCAGAACCCAGAACAGAAACCCCTCCATTAAGGTTGTACATATGGTACGATCTCTATATGGTTATGGCACATAAGCCCCCCACTTCAGCGAGATTCATGGTTCATGGATGGATTCTGATTTTAGTATATGCTAAATTTATTATTGCAATTTCAGTGTGTGAGATAAAATGGTTTGTGCAATACTTCATTTTAAAGCAGCATGAGCTCTTTGGAGGTATTTATTGATAAACATATCATTAGGCACTTCTTGTAAACAATATGATTTTCTTTTTACAGTACTTTGTTAACTCCATTTACAAAAGCCTTTGTTTTTAAAATATCACAAAGCATTTGAGCTACATAAAACAACTCAATTGGCACAAAATCTTCTGGCTCAGAAACTGCATACATATTGATGGATTCCAAATATGACAAATCCACACTGTTGTAAAACCAGTTTCATCCTGAGTGGGAAAGTCTATTTTTAGTTCTGATCTTTCAGTCTCATTTGTGAACTGTAGATTGTGGTGAATAAGGGGGGAAGTGAAATGCCTATTTCTTTCACAATTTTGTATTAACTATGAAGATAGTTTCAGACTGTATAATTATATTTCATTTCTATCTATTAAACTTTGCACATATGAAAAAATCTCATTGTGTTAATTCTCAGCACATTGTTCTTTCTTCTTTGCAGCTGACTTCTGCCCTGAACTTCCTGACCCTGTTGGTGGCACACAATTGTGCAAAGACTGGGGAACTGGAGGACAGTTCAAAGTTTGTGAGATTTCGTGCAACAATGGTCTACAGTTTTCACAGGAAATACCAAAGTTCTACACATGTGGAGCTGAAGGTTTTTGGAGACCAACCACTAATCCAGCACTGCCAATGGTCTACCCAGCTTGCTCAAGTATGTATCACAATCAGTAATATGGGGGCTAAAATGTTGATAATTTAAGGTCTAAAACTTTAGTTTTTGAGTTGCAGCCATTAATTCAATAGTGTGGTTCACATTATTATAAGGAGTAAGGCACCATTAGACAGAAGTCGGAAATAAGAATTGGTTGTTACAAGTCTAAAATTTCATTCCTGGCATGGTGCAATACCTTAGAATGCACATTGTCTTTTCCAATATTTATAAAGAATTTCATTTCTAGCTCATAACACTGTCCAGATAAGTGTTTCAGATGAAAGTGATGTTTAAATTTGTTGCTAAGTGGAATGTATGTCACCACACTTTAGATACGTGTTGGATTCCTTGTGGTAATGGCGAACCTGAGTTGCAATTCATGACACAGTTCGTGGAAAAAAAATTACTTCATCAGTATGATAATTTAAAAATGAAGTTCACCAACATTTCGGTTCCTTATACTCAACCATGGTTCTCGACAGCCAACTGTCATACATATAGTGAAATGTCAGAACCTCAAAGATGATACAACGAATAGGACCAGTCCAAGTTTTCACTATGTTGACAGTAATTACTGGATAAATCCATATGCCATCATTGTAGTAATAAATTTTATCCATGCAGCATTGACTGCATCATGCTCTCTCTCACTATCTCTCTATTTGGTGAAAAACTTGTGTGTTTTCCCTACTTAGTTTGTGATTGATCTTGTTTTCTCCTCTGTTCTGAGTTTTGAAGGAACATTTGATTTTGAGTAATAACATCTGCATGACCTTTTGTTTCTACTTGTGCTTGTATGTTTCTTGATAAGCAATACTCTTATTTTATCTGTGCTTAATTGGTAGTTTCTCTTTGGCAGTCATTTATTTATACAAGGATTTTTCCCCCTTAAACACAGATGTTACTGAATGATATGAGCTGTATTCATCAAGAACTGTTTAATCTTCTCCTTCATTGGTACACCTATCTTTTACAAACATATTTTGTGCTGTATTGCTTTCTATTATTGTGTAATTCTCCCTCATTATGATTTTTCAGATACTTTTGTAAAAGCTTCACAGCATTACACACATTCTTAGCAAACATCCAAGGAATTTACTCAAGTTATTGTATGTCAAGTCATTTGTATGTCTTTCATGTTCTTTGTAGGCTTCATTTTTTACCTCTATGTTTGCATTTTACCTTTGCGAAGAGCATATTGTACTTTTTACTTCTGCGTATATGTGTATCTAATGAAGGAAGCACTCAGCATAAAATTTTCGAATATTTTTAGTGTGTCATTGTCTGCTTAGAGTTGAAAGTATGAAGAACTTCTTTTTTGAAAGAACTACAGTTCTGTGAAGCTGTAGATGACAGAGATCGCTTTGAGAATAATTTAATTATCTGGCACAATCACAATTATTTCTAACAAAATTACCAATTTTGGGCATCCTCAGATCATAAAATACGGGCCATAGTTCAGTCCACCACTGCAGAAACTGATGCCTGCCGAAACCAGTTATTTTGTTAGGAAACCTTTTGCAGGTAATGATCTACTGATTGACATGTCCAGGTGTGATTCACAAACCAGCAAGAGATACAAAGTAAGCTCATGTAAAGTTTGAAAAAAAAAAAGAAAAGGTACCAACAGAACTGAAGATAGGAAAGTAGGTTATGAGTCATACCTGGATAGTTAAGTCAGTAGAGCATTGCCTGTAAGAGATAAGAGTCTTGAACTGGCACAAAGTTAAAGCCTGCCAGGAAGTTTCAAGTAACATTTGTGTGTAAATGTTGTGTAAATGGGGAGGCAGGGAGGTGGAGGTGTTGTGTGAGTGGATTCTTTGCATGCTTCTGTAAGTACTTGTTGGTTCTGACCACTCTGTAAGCTTTTTTTAAAACTTGTTAATAGCTTCAAAACCAGCGCAACGTGTCTTCAAAATAAAAATGCAGTTCCCTAGTTCTGTACTGTGTAATTCTGCTGGACAAGGAGTCCTGAGACAGAAGGTTCGCAGTGCGGTGAATTCTCTCAACAGAGACTGGAACTTCTGCTCGTATTCTGTGGAAGGTAAGTCCCTTGCAGTTATGTCACTCACGTATTGTTTTATTTTCTATAATTTGTGTAAGAATTGATAAGACAGGTATATTCAAAGCAACATAATTTTTTTCAGGAACAAGGGAGTGCAAAGACCTAAATATTGATGTGAAATGCGACCACCGTTCCCGACCAGCAAGGGATGTTAATGATGGCAGTGGCTCATATGTCCTGGGTGCTGAGGTTCCAGTTGAGCCGTGAGTATAGTTATTGTCCTGTTTTCCTTGCAGTAATTTCTTAGTCTGGAGTACTTCATGGCGCATCTGTAAATGAAATCACAATCTTTTGTTGCTGTTTTTTATATTCTTCATAAAGTTGACTCTTTCTGTAGCTTGTAATTCAGTTGTTGTTTTACTGGATTGTGTCTGTTTTTCCTATGAACAGTATTATTTCACTTGCACATAATAGCTGCCAAAGGAAATGTTTCTTTAGTAGTTTTAGAACACCATCCTCTTTCATTTAAAGTAGAAAAGCATGGTATGTTTGTTTATGAATGCTGTACTTTAGTCACAGTAGCTGACTTAGTTAAAGTGTTTTGTTATCTCCATGATTGAATCACACATCTATAGTGCATGTTGTTTCCCTCAGACTGGGCAGGCAGTCTCGCCAGGCCAGCGACACTTACAACATCGAGATATCCTTCCCAGCTATCAAGTAAGCACAAGTATTGCATGCTTGTAGTTCAAGTAAATTTATTTTATTTCTTCTATACAAAATATTGACCTTCTATGTACCTTACACGAACAAGAATATGAACTTTTATGCACGCCAATATATTAATAGCAAGTTTATAGAGATTCTGTCAGTCACAACAGCTTTATGATAAGAATTATGCCTGTAAGATGAAGAGAAAATAGATAATTTAGGAGTAAAGGAGAGCACTCACCAAATAGTAGAAGCACTAATTTATCGATAGGCACACAAAACATAAGGAAACTCACTAGTTTTCGAAAAATCTTTTAATGAGTTGGGGGTGGGAGCACACCTTTGCAGCTACAGTGTGCTGGCTGAACCCACAGATTTTGTGTGACTGTCAATGACGCAATGCTTCTGCTATTTGGTGAGTAGTCTCCTTTACTCCTAAATTATTTACGTTATACTAGATGAAGAGAAAATCTACTTCTTCTATTCCACATTTCTACTACTTTTCCGCTTGATGGATCATAAGAATGACAGAAAAAATTAGGACAGAAAATAATATAGAAGCTCCAAAAATTTGTCAATAAATTGAAACTGTTGATCACTGGGTGTGTGGAAGTGAGGCTCATTCATCAAGTGTTTGGTAGTTTTAGTATTTGGATGACAAGTGATAGCAGTGAAAGTATTTTCAGGACCTACAACTATAACATTAATAAATTCCTTTCTGGTTGTACTGTTTATTTGTTGTAATGTTTTGTGGAGAGAGTGTAATTGTTGCATTCTGTGAGACAAAAGTGATCTAAAGATGTAAATGATTAATACTGAAACTTCATGTATAGAAATTTAATGCTCATTTCAAATCACTTTGCCATGAAAGCATACTCTAAAATGTCATCTTATGAACACATGCGTCAACAGCTTTGCCGCAGTGGTAACACCGGTTCCCATCATACCACCAAAGTGCTATCAGGTTGGGCTAGCACTAGGATAGGTGATCATCCAGCCTGCCAGCACTGTTGGCAAGCAGGGTGCACTCAGCCCTTGTGAGGCAAACTGAGGAGCTACTTGATCAAGAAGTAGCGGCTCCAGTCTCGAAAAACTGACATACAGCCGGGAAAGCGGTATGCTGATCACATGCCCCTCCATATCCACATCCAGTGACGCCTGTGGGCTTATGACACGGTGGCTGGTCAGTACCCTTGGGGGCTTCATGGCCTGTTGGGGCGGAGTTTTGTTTTTTTATGAGCACATGCACACATGGCCACTCTGCTGCTTTCACATGCACAGAATTTTGAGTGTCAGGGTATAATAAAGTATCTTGTTCTCTCAAAATGAGAACTATGACAGTAATAATAGAAACACTCAGCATTCAAATTAATTTATTAATGCAAGGTCGTCTTTGATAGACAAAGGACAGACAAAAATTAAGCTTGCCAGATGTTGGCATTATGGACATACAATTAAGAGAAATATCCAATTATACTGTAGGAAAGGTAAAGTGTTATTAGCAACAAGTAGCATTAGATGAGATTCAATATGGCAATAAGAGCCATACAATGCTGCCTTTTTATAATAAAGATTAATGTTCTAAATTCACAGTAACACAAAAATCATTTTGCCCTGTATAGTCCTGAACTTTAGTGTATTCAGTTTCAAATAGCTTTAACATCATCCTCAAATCAAATGCAGACCTTTTTTTAAGGATAGTGTTACCAAAAAAAAAAAAAAAAATACCAGTCAGAGCTTACTGAATTCAGGGTATATAATTTAATGAAAGGGAGCAATAAATAATAATGTTGAGATCTCCGACACTATTATGATCACCTTAATTACTGTTGCTTCATTTGTAGTAAATGTTGTAAATCGAGTTGATATAAAGGTACCTCATTTTTCAAAATTGTGTGAGTAAATACACATTTCCATTACTTCTGTCAAAGTGAGACTTAACAGAGGAACAAACGGTGTTTTATTTTTCTTTAATAAAAAAACCTTAAAGAAGTGAAACTTGTAATATGAAGGGAATAATACTTTAAAGTTAATACTTATGTCCTTATATGTTTCATCTCCAGCGACCCTGTCATTAACTCTAACACAAATGAGAGGTCATCTGTCCAGCGATTATTGGAGAAACTCATACTGGAGGAAGACCAGTTTGATGTCCGTGACATTTTACCAAACACAGTTCCAGATCCAGCATCACTGCAGCTGCAATCAGACTATGCTTGTCCACCAGGACAGGTGGTAATGGCCCCAGATTGTGGTGAGTGTCTATTTAGTTTTCATGTGTCAGCATATACTTTTGTTGCTGCAGTTGCTACTTTTGTCTAATGAGCATAAGCTTCAGTGTTAGTTATAATATAAGACTGCACATGGCAATAAATCACTGTTAACAGCTGATGAAATTAAAATCTACTCATGGTGAATTGTTTACTGTCTGAAACTGCTGTATATTTCAGATGCTGATAGAGACAATGCACTTTCTGACAGTGGTCCAATTTCTTCTGGGCGGGCTGGATTTCATTTAATTATGGTGTGTTGTGAAGTTTGTAGATGCAGCCTTAGGGGTGGTGGCAGGAAATATTGAGAACACCCTGTAGATGTTATGTAGGTAATTTCAACCAAACTTAGTGCACATCTACATACAGTAGTGCCCCTACGTGAGAAGTGGTACTGGGAAGGGGATAATATGTAAAAATAAGTGTTGTTATGGAATATCTGAAGGACTTTTAATTAGATTTGATACACATACAACTTACTATCTGATAAAAAGATACTGCAGGGTAAGATACTTGCACAACCACTAAAAGGTAAGTATAATCATGGACAACTGACATTAGTGCCAAATGTATAGTCCTTAGCTCACTAGTCTGACTGGTAACATTCCTGATGATATTAAGTTCAAATTTAGTTGAACAGAATGAGTAAAACTTAAACACACAAGAAATCTTGCATTTACGAACTGAGAATTCATACATCCTACTTTTCACACCAGCATTCATGGCATTCATAAAAGAAGGTTGGACTGGTTCAAAGACACAGGAAATGTGGGGAGGGGGTGGGGATCAGGGTGTGTGGGCACAAGTAAAGAGGCATTTGTGGGTAATCCACTAATAATAAAATTATATCCAGACATTCTCACAACTTTTTCTCTACCTCACATTACACATGAGAAATCAAGTATATTTGGATGGATAACTAGAAAGTTGTGTAGACTGCCAAGGAAATAAAAGCAACAGCTGACTACATTGGAGGTGTAAGAAAACTGATGCCCAAAAAGAGACGCAGTAGGAAGGAAAGAGGTAGTTTTATCCCCGAGATACATGCAGGCAAAATCAAAAGTGACGTGGAGCTCTGTGAAAACTTCAGAAAGTCCACAGAGTGGAGTTACAGACATACTCAATACTTTCACACTCCACCATGTTATTGTTGTTAGATGTTTCTGATAAAATATTTCCAAATGCTCATCCAGAACATTATGTGACCTAATCAAGTGAAAATCTGAAATTATTTCAGAAATGCAATGTGCTAAGTAAGCATTTAATTATTACCATTCATTATGGGGGCACTTTGCTTGGAGAGTGATAAATGAGCATAAGATAAAATAATCATTGATAGTAACCAGCAATAGTGCTGTGGTGTGTTGCTGTGAAAATTAGCCACAAATTCCAGAGAAGTCATTGTCAATAAATTACTACCAGTCAATCAACAAATGGTTATTAACAGCGATAATGTATTTCTTTTTCATAAGAAATTTTGCTGTGAGTACTGAATCTGGAGAGAATGTGCAAAGAAATTGTCTCTAGCACTAACATTCTTTTGTATACTATAACTGTTCTTCTAGAATATCATTGTTTGTAGTAATGTAATTGGATGGATAAAAAAAAATCTACTCACCAAATGGCGGCACATAAAAAAAGAAGAGATTTTACTTATGCAAGCTTTTCGGTCCAGTGGTTACTTCTTTGGACAGAAGGGTTGAAGGGAAAGGGAGAGGTGTGTGCAGGAAAAGGACTTTAGAGGTTTAGAAAAAGGGGTACAGTTCAGAAAAGTCACCCAGAACCCCAGGTCAGGAGGGACTTACCAGATGGGATGAGAAGGAAAGAGTCTTCTGAGTCTTTCTTTCTCATCCCATCTGGTAAGTCTTTCCTGACCTGGGGTTCTGGGTGACTTTTTCGAACTGTATCCCTTTTCTGAAACCTCTCCAGTCCTTTTCCTTCACCCCTCTTCCTACCCCTTCAACCCTTCTGCAAGAAGAAGGAGCCACCAGTTCCAAAATCTTGTAGATGTTAAACCTTTTTTTTTTTATGTATGTGTTCTCCTGCCGCCGCTTGGTAAGTAGATTTTTTTGTGTACCCACTTACATTATATGATCAAAAATTGATTATTTTCGTTGTTATAGTATGTAATAAAAATTTATTTGCTTGCAACAATTTCTTTTTGTGATGTTTTCCTTGATATCTATTAAAATAATGTGGCAATCTGTTCCAGTACCCTGTGCTGTTGGAACATACTTTGTGAAGGAAACTCGTACATGCTTGCCCTGTCCTGTCGGCTCATATCAGAGTGAAGCAGGACAGTTACAATGCACACCTTGCCCAACAATTGCTGGTCGCCAAGGTGTCACAGTAGGTCCAGGTGCTCGCAGTGCTTCTGATTGCAAAGGTAAATAGCATTCTAAAAATCTGTAGTATAATATTTATGTCATTTTATAATTTTTTTTTATGACTTGTATTGAAACTACACTTCCATTTACAGTGTCGTAATATCTAAGAAGTTAAAGTGACTCCGGTGATATAATTTAATTACAAAAAATATTGTGATCTAAATGATTAATGGAAAATCTCATATAAGATGTGAAACAAATACTAACAAAGAGATAGAGGGGCTGGCCAGTACTTACCTCAGCTCAGTACAGCCGATAGATACACATAAAACAGAACTGAAAATTTACATTCAAACAGAACTGTTTTCAGTTCTGTTTTATGTGTATCTATCGGCTGTACTGAGCTGAGGTAAGTACTGGCCAGCCCCTCTATCTCTTTGTTAGTATTTGTTTCACAAAAAATATTGTGAGTACGTTAGGTTCAAATTAAATTAATAAAGATAATGTGGAATATATAAACTAAAGATATTTGCAGCAACATGTAGGTCAAAGGCTTGTGCCTAAAACAATTATGAAGCAAATTATATTGCAAAGCAAATCCAAAATATAGTACAGAAATAATGACACACAGTTGCAGCCTCCTATTGTTCAGATGATGACTTGCACTGTAATTATCAGTGGTATAATTAATTCTACATCATCAATTCAAAATAACCCACTTCCTATTCCTCATCTCTCAAAATTGTGAAGTATTTTCCTGAGACTACTGACAGATTATATATCCATATTTCTCTAAAAATGGAACTCTGTTTGCAATTGGGCTACTGACACTCTTTATCATCGATCCACGTTCTTGAGCACAGTCCATGGTGGAAATAGATTTACTTCTTGTTTTTATCTTTTTCTACTCTCCCTCTTTCTATCTGTCTCCTCTTTCAAGTATAGCGAGTAATACAATATTTTCTATAATGCATGCTGGACACGTCAGTTGTGCAAGCTTACTGGAGCACAGTAAAACAATTGACCATAACATAGGCCATACACAGTACTTTATTTAAAATGTGGAACATAAAACAAAAGCTATAAACCATATTTCAGAAATTGCAAGAGCCTTTCCTTGTCAGTTTGAAATAGAATATGAGTCTGAAATGCCTAGGGACAAATTTTAGACATCAAATACTTAAGTTTTTCATAGGGATGTAAGGTTAAAATAGCTACAGGTGAGTGTGCACAGTTCACAATGATGTGTTGGGAAGGATAAGTCAGTCAAAGTAACTGATAAAATAAGGTTGCCAACAGTTACAAGATCTGTTCTATTCCATTCTACTGCTTTGTTTGTGCTCTCCACCTGATACATCACTTTGTCTCTAATATCAGTATTGTTAGTAATCTTCGTCTGCTGTTGCTACATGGATATACAGGGTGATTCAAAAGTTTATGCACAAATTTAAAGAGCTGATAGAAGAGCCAAAACACAGCAACTTTAGAATAGGAACTTATGATTTGGGAATAATCCTGAGCCAGTGAGAGCTTTGGGATGACAGGAACAACAAAGACAATCAGTGCACATTGTAATCTTCTTCTCCTTCACATAACTAGTTGATTTTCACTGACTTCGTATTAAAATCTTTTAATAAGCTTTGAGAGGAGTAAGATTTACAATAAACTTTTTACTTATCTTCTTTTCTCATCGTTGGCTCCAGTTCTTCATGTCTAGTGGTTGATTCTTAATACTGAAATTTTTGACATTGTAGGTTCCAAATGGCATGATAATGCTAAAGTAAGCCTGCTTCATAATTTGTGTTTCTGCAATTTTTATTATATCCCTTTTTTTATATCTCACTGTCTTTACAAATTCCACTTCAAAATCAAAAATTACATTGTTATTGCCAAAATTAAAAACATGACCAATCACATCAGAGGCATGCCCACTACTAACTCATTCTGCAGTACTAACAATACTCCAAAGAGTTTACAAACTTTTTAAAAAAATTACTTTCTATTAATATATACCATTATTTTATAACTGAATCAAGAAGTAACCATAATAAATATCATTTGATTGTGCAATTAATAATAGGTATTTTAAGTGTGCCAGATATTTTGTAGTTTCAAATGTTTCTAAAATAAGAGTAATTTTAACTGTACATTGTAACAAAGAAAATAAAGTAATTTCATCTTATACATTTTAGTCTGAAATATAATACATCATGTACAAAATCATATTAAATTCATTTAGTTAAACAGCTGAGACAATATTAAGCTGTTTAAAAGGTAGAAAGTAATTTTGGTATCAATAACTTCTGTTGAAGAAAAGTAATGCTAGGGGAGGGTGGCCTTTTACAACATCCACCTTAATTTAACAAAGTTAATGTACTGTTCACTCAACAATGTTTTACATTACAGACAGTGTTCGAAATGGTGGCCACCAAATTCAGTTCAGGCATAACACCCTTGTAGAAAATTCTGGAGTTCTCTACCAAGTCACCAGTCGTCACCTGAACCTCATCAGGTGCACAAGTACCCTGACAACAAGTGTTTCTTGATTGAGAACTGAGATCACATACATAAGGCTTTTGATATACCCCCACCAAAAAATAAATAAATAAGTAAATAACAAAATCAAGAGGCGTTGAATCTCTACATTTCAGTGTAGCTCTTGCAGCCAGTGTCCTCCATTATTTGTTGGATGTATTCCATTCACTTTCTTCCTCACAGTTTTTACACTCTATAGCTCCCTCTGGTACATGGAAGTTATTCCCTGATATCTTAACATATTTCCTATAATCTTGTCCCTTCTTCTTGTCTGTGTTTTCATAATATGTTCTTTTCTTCGCCCCTCCAGCAGAGAATCTCATTCCTTATTTTATGAGTCCATTTAATTTTCAACATTCTTCTACAGCATCACATCTCAAATGCTTCTAATTTCTTCTGTTCCAGTACTCCCACAGTCCATGATTCAGTTCCATACAATGCTGTGCTCCAAACGTACATTCTCAGAAATTCCTTCCTTAAATTAAGACCTATTTTTGAAGCTGATAGACTTCTTTTGGCCAGGGATGACCTGTTTGCTTGTGCTTGTCTGCTTTTTATGTCCTCCTCGCTTCATCCGTCATGGGTTATTTTACTTCTGAGCTAGCAGAATTCATTAACTTCGTGATCACCACTTTTGATGTTAAACTTCTCCCTATTCTCATTTCTGCTACTTCTCATTATTTTCATCTTTCTTCAGTTTATTCTCAATCCATATCCTGTGCTCATGACTCTTCATTCCATTCAACAGATTATGTAATTGTTCTTCATCTTCACTGAGGATATCAGGGTCATCAACAAATCTTATCATTGATATCCTGCCACACTGAATTTTAATTCCACTCTTGAACCTTTCCATCATTCCCGCCTTTGCTTCTTCTATGTATAAGCAGTAACAGTAGGGGGAAAAGACTGTCTTACACCCTTTTTAATAAGGGAACTTTGTTCTTGGTCTTCCAATCTTATTGTCCCCTCTTGGTTATTGTGTGTATTGTATATTAACAATAGTTCCCTGTAGCTTACTCCTATTTTATTCAGAATTTCTACCACCTCGCACCATCTGACATCCTATGGACACATCTTGATTTGTCTTCAGTCTTTCTTCCATTATCAAGTGCAATTTCAGGACTGCCCTCTGGTGCCTGTACCTTTTCTAAAGCTAAACTCATCATCTAAAAGATCCCCAATTTTTTTCCATTCTTATGTATATTAGTCTTGTCACCATGAGCTGCTAAGGCGATTGTGTGATAGTTCTCACACTTATCACCTCAGCTATCTTCATAATTGTGTGGATGAAAGTCTGATAGTACATTTCCTTTCTCATAGATTCTACGCACCAAGTTGAATAGTCATTTAGTTGCCAGTTCCCGCAGTGATTTTAGAAATTCTGATGCAATGTTATCTATCCCTTATATCTTATTTTGATCTGAAGTTGTCACATCTCTTTTAAATTCTGGCTCTAGTACTGGATCCCCTATCTCTTTCATACCAACTCCAATTTCTTCTTCTGTCGTTTGATCAGACAATTTCAGACTCTTTCCACCTATGTGGTCTCTCCTTTGCCTTTAACAGTGGGATTCCCATTTCACTCTTAATGTTGCCACACTTGCTTTTCAAATTCACTGAAAGTGACTGTTCTGTATGCTGAATCAGTCCTTCTGACAATAATTTCTTTTTCGATTTATTCATATTTTTCCTGTGGATATTTCACCTTGGCTTCCCTGCACTTTTATTTATTTCAGCCCTATGGGATTTATATTTCTGTAGTCCTGTCTTTCCCTGAACATTTTCACACTTCCTTCTTTCATCAGTTTCTCCCGTTACCAAAGTGTTCTTCACAGTTATCTTCCTTGTACCAATGTTTATTAGCCATCTTAGAGATGTCCACTACTTTTCAACTGAACTGCCTACTGTGATATTTCTTACTGGAGTATCCACTTCCTTAGTGAACGTCAAACGTGTTTCAGCATTCCTCAGTACATCAGTATCCCACTTCCTTCCACACTCATTCTTCCATGCAATTCTTCTAAACTTCAATTTACTCTTTATCATTACTTAATTGTGATCCAAATCTATATCTCCCTGGTATGCCTTACAAACCAATATAACAATGAAAATAATCAATTTTTGACAATATAATGGAACTGGATGGATAAAAAAATCTACTCACCAAGCAGCAGCAGGAACACACACATAAAGAAAGAGATTGTATTTATGCAAGCTTTCGAAGCCAGTGGCTCCTTCTTCCAGCAGAAGAGTTGAAGGGGAAGGAAGAGGGGTGAAGGAAAAGGACTGGAGAGGTTTAGGAAAAAGGGTACAGTTCAGAAAAATTACCCAGAACCCCAGGTCAGGGGAGACTTACCAGCCAGAATGAGAAGAAAAGACTCTCTTTCTCATCCCGTCCAGTAAGTCTCCTGTGGTACTGGCTGACTTTTCTGAATTGTACCCCTTTACCTAAACCTCTCTAGTCCTTCTCCTTCCCCTCCAATTCTTCTGCCAGAAGACAGAGCCACTGGCTCCGATAACTTGCATAAGTAAAACCTCTTTTCCTATATGTGTGTTCTGCCATCACTTGGTGAATAGATACTTTTATCCATGCAATAACATTATATTACAAACCAATATCTTATTTTGGAATCTCTGTGGACGATTATGTAACTGTGCTGGAATCTTGCGTTGTCTCTGGGTCTTTTCCAAGCATACCTCCTCCACTTGTGATTCTTAAGCAAAGTATTCATTGTTACTAACTGAAATTTGTTGCAGAACTCAATTAGTCTTTCTCCTCTCATGCCTACTACCAGGCCTATTTTCTCTCATAACTGTTTCTTCTCCTACAACTGCATCCCAATCCCCCATGACTATTAGATTATCATCTCCCTTTACATACTGACTTACCCATTAAATATCCTCATATACTTTCTCTATCCCTTTGTCTTCTGCTTGTAACATCAACATGTATACCTGAACTACCATTCTGACAATACAGTGTAACTGGGTAGATAAAAGATATGCTCACCAAGTGGTGGCAGCACAACACACAGTATTTGGATAGATAAAAAATATACTCAGCAGGACAGAACTACTGTTCTGAGTGTTTGCTGTCAAACTCATGAGAATTTCCCAATCCCTGGACTGTTCACAGTTACTCAGTTTCTGCTCTTCCTTCATATTCATAATGAATCCTACTCCTGTTATTCCATTTTAAGTTGTTGTTCGTATTACCCTATATTCTTCTGAACAGAATTCCTTTTCTTCTTTCCATTTGATGTCACTGACACCCACTAAATCTATACTTAGCCTTTGCATTTCCATTTCCAGATTGTCTAGCTTCCCTGCCACATCCTGACTTCTGACTCACAGACTGTTACCCTTTCATTGGTTATCCTATCTTTTTCTCATGGCCATCTCCCCCTAGGCAGTCCCATCCCGAAGATCCGAATGGGGGACCAGTCTGGAATGTTTTTCCGGTGGAATGAATAATGGCTCTTTCCAGTTACAAGCCACACGCCCTGTGGATACACATTTAATGCAGTGGTTTCCATTCCCTTCTTCCTCCTTCTGCTGTTTATCCTTCTAGAGGCAGTTTCCCATGCAAGGGCAAGAGAGTGCTCTTAATCTCATCCACTCCTCAGCCCTCTTTGACAAGACCATTGTCAGAATGAGGGTGACTTCTAATGCCAAAAATTCTCAGGTGCCATTGCTGATGATTTTTTACAAAATTTAATCAGTGGCTAGGTTCAAATCCAGGACTCAGAATGTTTTTATTACTAGTCAAAGACCCTAGACCACCATACATACACAGAAACAGTATGTTATCTTTGTTGTTCCTGACTGGCTTAGGATTACTTATAATACCGTAAGTTCCTATTCCAATGTTTTGTATTCTGATTCCTGTGTAAGCTCCTTCGATTTGTGTACAACCTTCTCAGTAATCCTGTATACTTGTCTAGCAGATTTACCAAAGTCTTTACTAGCAATATCAAACATATGATAAGCACGATAAGCAATTACATCTTTATCATTAAAACCTTCTAGTCCAGGAACACTCGAAACACTGCTACTGCCTCTTACTATGGCAACAGTGAACCATTCATTTCCATGTTAGAAAGTGTCATCTATGTCCAAACTAAAATTAAGATTACATCCAAGAAATACACAAGGTCCATCGACGAGGGCGTGGGCTGCAACACTCTTCACTGGAATGCGATTTTTCTTGTCTCCTGATGTTGTTGTTAGTTCGACGTTTTCTATATTTTTGTAAACTGTTGCGCGACGATGAAGTTGATATCTCCTGTGGGGAGATATCTCCTGTAAGGCATGTTGGTGGCGTTCAATGCAGTTGCCTGTGCAGCAGCAAAACACAGACTGAGCGTAGCGCGAGAGCGCGCTCGCTTATATAGCATGCGAAAACTTTGACCTTAGATAACGGACTTAGAGTTTTCGCAGTGGCCAGCGGAATGCAATCCCGGACGCGCACACTGGGTGTTCTAGAGTGTGCGCGTCTCCGCTGGCGCGCTGCCAAGACCATGCATCAGAGTGATTACATAATCAAACTGTTGCATCCTTGAGCCTCGGGTTCTAGATGTACCCTTGTCCGGTTAGCGTTGTCGCACAACAGTTTACAAAAATATAGAAAACGTCAAACTAACAACAACATCAGGAGACAAGAAGAATCGCATTCCAGTGAAGAGTGTTGCAGCCCACGCACTCATCGATGGACCTTGTGTATTTCTTGGATGTAATCTTAATTCTCACATGGAAATGGATGGTTCACCGTTGCCATAGTAAGAGGCGGTAGCGTTGTTTCGAGTATTCCTGGACTTGAAAGTTTTAATGATAGAGATGTAATTGCTTATCATACTTAATATGTTTGAAATTGCTAATAAAGACTTTGGTAAATCTGCTTATGACTCTATGTCTGCGAAAACTCTAAGTCCGTTATCTAAGGTCAACGTTTTCACACGCTATATAACCGAGCGAACTCTCGCGCTACGCTCAGTCTGTGTCTTGCTGCTGCACAGGCAACTGCACTGAACGCCGCCAACATGCCTTACAGGACATCGCTTTGAAATCCTAGTGTTGGATAGATGCTTTCAAAGGAAAAAGTTCTTAGAAGAGTGGGAGAGTCATTGTGCGTACTCAAAGCAGTCACAGATAGGACAAACAACATGGCTAGCCACCCTTATGTTGATTCATGCCAGTTCACTAATATGACTGAAGTAATGATAGAGGGAACAAGGCGAGACAGAGAGGATAGCTATGAAGGAATTCATGGCCAAGTTAAAGCTAGTAGAAAATACAAGAATATCAGGAGACATAACAACAAAAAGGGACCAAATAGAATTGAGCCCATGCACATTGAGGTTGATGAGAGGATGTGTTGAAACAGCCAACATAATCATTGATTATTTCACACTGTCTGAAAACTACAAGAATAAAACCAGAGATGAATAGATTTCCAGCAGTAACCATAATTAAATGGCACCATATGTGAAATCCAAATGTTGAAATGATGTCCAGTCACACGCCTATATCTGTTTAGTAGGGAGCAAATTATTACACATACGTAAGCCATTATTGTTACTTAATAAGAAATGTTAGATCAGAACTGCGACCAGCACAGAACCTTGTCTGTAAATTGTGTGAGTAAGGATGTTCTTAAATTTAAAGGCAATCAATTTACAATTTAATTTTAATGGTGGTACAGGATATCATTACTATTGGGGGATCCCTGATCAACTGAAGCTGAAAATGTGCAAACTAAACACTGAGTTATGATTTTTTCCCTTCTCAGTAGTGTTATAAAACAGTAGCTAATCAAGAAAAAATATTAGAAAATTGTAACAAAGAATTTACCAAAATGAGCAACAATTATGTATTTGTTTCAGGCAAAAATTATTACACTCAGAATTTCTGGACATAGAGTGAGATTTTTATGGTGTGGAATTTAAAATGTTTGTTGTCCTTTGCAGAGCGATGTCCTGCAGGAAAGTACTTTGATGATGAAGCAGGACTATGTCGCAGCTGTGGCCATGGTTTCTACCAACCGAATGAAGGAAGCTTCAGTTGTCTCCTCTGTGGCTTAGGAAAAACTACTCGTACTGCTGAAGCTGTTTCTCATGAGGTATGAAAATATAACAAAAGGCTATGACTATAAAATGGATACAAAACACTCTTTTGAAATAATTACATTAAAATGTCAAATGACATAACTTTCCTATGGGAGACGAGTACAAAAACAGGTTTTCAGATAATTGTTTGACACATTTCACAACTTAATCAATAAATTACATGCTCCTTCCCTTTATGCACCTAACTAAAACAGCATCAACTTGGAATACTGACAATTACAAAAAAATGTTAACTATCAACAAATAATTCTTGGACTAGAATAATTTAAATAAAATGATGCATTCCTGTTCCTGGCAGCCATGAAAACAACTGTCAGTAAGCTATGTACAAGCACTGAAACTACTGACTTGAAGGGTTAATATTAAAATAAGAGGTTCTTGCATGCTGTTCTTTGTGACCTAAGCAGCCAGAGCCTCCAAAATAGTTAATAGTGAATGATAATACAATGTAAATATTCAGTTGGGGAGCAGGCTGAATAAATTTATGCAAAATGCTTGAAAGACATGGTTTTATTGTACAACTGGAGCCTCATATAATGTAATTTGTTACGTTTGCTAGCTCTCTGTCGGGTACATATGTGTCCATTGTTTCAATCTTCAAAGTTGTTGAATATAGAAGCTGCAGAACCAACTGAAAATCAGTACATTCTGTAAATACTCAAATGTTACTGATGAAGCCAGACGGTATTCTCAGCAAGCTTAGTATTTCAAATAGACATGATGTCTTGCAGAAAAAATTGCAGTAATAGTGCTATCTGTGGAATGGTGCAATTTTCTCAGAAATCAGTCTTTTCTGCTTTTGTTTCACTTCTTTAATGCTGTACCATACAATAGAGAGAAATATGACACACAATTAATTGATGAATTATATAAGCATTAGGAACAATCTTCATAATGGAAGCAAAAAATGTTGGCTTCAGTGAACACTGAACATGAATATGAGACAAATTAACTCTGACATTGTCATGAACACAGAATTTGCAGTGCTGATGACATTTTAGTTAGTGCACATATCAGGCAGTGTAGTATCATCATAGAGTCCACTGTAGTGCGAGAGTTAATATGGAGTCACTTGATCTCATTTTGAGCGATTCAGTTGTGGTACATGTGAAGAATGTATGACTGGCTCCACTGCAGTAAACTTGTATTTTGTTGATAGTCTTCAGTAGCATACACCTTTCATTTTAATTAATGATGGAATACATTGCCTGTCTCAGCAAATTGTGTACTGCATGTCTTCATCTGGTTTTGCGCAGAACGTAGTGCTGTTAAATATTGCAAACCAGTTACAAGTGACTTACACTTTCACTTTTCAAAACTGATTATGGACAATGGGCAATCAAACTACTATGAAATATTGAGTATTGGGGAATATGCTGATATCATGGAGAGCACAAAGTCAATAGTCCCAAGTTTATCTCAGAGATGTTGTTCACATGGGTAGAACCCTTGTCATTCTTTGTTTTTTCCTCTTTTTGTAATGAGCAGTTGAGGTGACATGAAAACGTCTATAAATATGAAATTACTGGGGTAATTATGAACTTTGAAGACTTTGGAAAGCTGAAAGTGAGTGTCTTAAATAATTCTGGGTCATGCAGTCCAGAGATCTAGATTCAGGATTATTAACTAAGATATGAAGTGTGAATATAAAACTCATCAGATATACTGTCTGCAGCACAGGATCTAGTGGTTAGCACTGCTGTATCTAGATCATGGTTCAGTCGGAGATTTTCTTTACTCAGGGACTGGATGTTCGTGTTGTCCAAATCACTTCATCTCATCTTCATCAATGTGGAAGCTGCTTAAGTGACATCAAATAGAAAGGATTGTACCAGGCAGCCAATCAACATTGTATCTCATGGCCAGTAATGGCATATGATCATTTCATTTCATTTTCCATCAGATATACTTTACATAAAATGCGGGTATTCTTATGTATAGCTGGGTACTACAAAACATAAATGGAACAAATAATAAAATTATGGAAGATGATAATCTATATTCTCTAATTACCACAGTTATATAAAGAGGTTAGGCAAATCTGTAATGCCATTGCATGAAACTAGTATTCTGTGAAAATCAAAAACTATACATCCTGTTACTTTTTCCACACATGAAATCACTGGAAAGTGATCCACATAATAATTATAGTTTTTAGTCAGTAAAACAGTACACTCCTACAAAAACTGAGTCTTAAAGTTTTGTACAACTATATTTGTTGCATATCCTAAAATGTTGATTTATGAGAGGTCCAAATCTTCCACTTCATGAAATCATGCACTATGGTACCTTAATTGTATATGTACTGTTGCTTCACTTTCACTTATAATGAATTATGTCAATTTCAGAAATCAAAATTTTGCTTCTTTCAACATGTTTGTTTAAATTACTGGATAAAGATGCTCAATGTAATTCTTACACTTTTAATTAGATTGATTAAACGTGAAAATCTTCATGAAATGTTATAAACAATTCTAATTTTTGCAGGAATGTCGAGATGAATGTGGCTCTGGCATGCAGCTAGGTGTCGAGGGCAAATGCGAGGCTTGCCCAAGAGGCACGTACCGCACGCAAGGTGTGCAGGCAGCGTGTGCAGCATGTCCACTAGGGCGCACCACTCCACAACCAGGAGCAGCAACAGTAGAAGAATGCTCACTGCCTGTGTGTCCACCTGGAACTCACCTTAACACCACTCTCAACAGTTGCGTGCCTTGCAGTAAGGGCACATATCAGCCAGAAGCACAGAAGACTTTCTGCATACAGTGCCCTCCAGATACGAGTACCAAAGGAACAGCTGCAGTAAGTTGTTAGCGCACTTCACATTTCAACTGAAAGTAATGCTACTATTACTTTCAGAAATGGTGTTCGATAAGGAATAAGGACATGCTACTGAATCTGATAGTTCATATGATAGACAGTGCAGCATGTGACAGTAATTTGTTTCATTCACAGCAAGGCTTCATGTAGGAAATATTTCCAGTCATCAGTTCTGTCAGTCAACTATGGAACCATACAAAAACAGACTGCATTCCAAAAAACTTGACAGTATTTGAAGTATAGTAATTCACATTTTCTAATTTTGAAGACTGGCAATTCAATTACGTATTTGGTTTGCATTTTTCAATAGTATATAATTTCTTTTTTTAAAAAAAACTTGAGGTTTCATACCACATAACTGTTTTGCAGAAAAAATTTTGATTTTATATTTGAAATTATTTTTAGCCAGAGAATTAAAACATCTTGTACGTAGCAGTTGTATCACTCTGACATGTATATGTTTGCTTCTTATTTAAATTTATATCTATTTAGAGTAAATTTTTCTTTCAAGAAATGTCTGTACACATTATTGTTACAAGTTATACTAAAATGATTTTCAATTTCTTTTCAAAACAGACAAGCAAAGCTGAATGTACCAACCCATGTGACATGGGAGCACCAGAAATGCACTGTGATCCAAATGCCAGATGCATGCTGGACTCTGAAACGGGAAATTTTGAATGTGAATGTAAACAGGGTTACAATGGCACTGGAAAAATTTGCACAGGTAATGAAGGTTGTTTTTCCTCTTCATGAATGGTGCATATTACTGGTATACATCATTTGCCTTCCAATTTTGCCTGCAAGGTGGGGGTTTTATTATCTAGCAGTCTAAATTTGTGACCTAGGTGGGATTAAATGGCAGATCATTATGTGTCTGTCACACAAAAATTTAAGCATTTTTCTTCATTCTCAACAAAACAACAGTAAAATGACAACATCTGACTTTGTTATTTGTTTCTCAAATTATAGTGAATCATTTATTGTAAGCAAATTCTGTTTACAACTTCTCTTCTATCCACAGATGTTTGTGTGGGGTACTGTGACAATGATGGTGTCTGTGTGAAGGATAATAGAGGCCAACCTTCATGCCATTGTAGTGGAAGTTTTACTGGTAAACACTGCAGAGAAAAATCAGAATTTGCCTACATAGCTGGAGGCATTGCTGGTGCTGTAATATTTGTTATTCTAATTGTGCTTCTGGTATGGATGATATGTGTAAGGTAAGTTTACTGTTATATGTCATACTACACCTGATTGGTGATAAAACTAACATCAGTTTTGAGTTGTTCATTATTGGAAAGCTTATGTCATCCACTTCTTGGAATGCAGCATGGTCACTGGTAATTTGTGGGACATTTTGGAGAAAACAACAGAAGTGTTATATTTCTTACTACTCAGGAAGCATGTGTTCTAGTCATTATGAACTAAAAGATTGGTGCATAATGCAGTGTTTTATATTGTATTTATTGGACTGTCACATAAACTGTTGACTGTCAGCAGTTTGTGAACACCAGTTTTGGTTGTCTACATATTATTACAGCACCTTTAATAAATACATCTTTTTGTAGTATATACCATAAAAAGTGACTGCCATAATTTTGTTATGTAATTTCAGGTCAGCACATAAGAAAGAACCAAAGAAAATATTGCCAGCTGCAGCAGACCAAAATGGATCACAGGTCAATTTCTACTATGGTGCACCAACACCATATGCAGAATCCATTGCACCTTCTCATCATTCAACATATGCTCATTATTATGATGATGAAGAAGATGGTTGGGAAATGCCAAATTTTTACAATGAAACATACATGAAAGGTATAGTGTTTTAGAATAACTACTTCTTTAATTGTGTTACTAATTAGAAATATTTAAACAATTTGCAGAAAAGTTAAGCTGCATTTTGCTTTTGTTGAAAACATTAAGTGATTTCAAATGCCAGCAGTGTATGTAGTTAATAAAACACTAATACTGAAAGTATGGTAATGGTGTAAAACTAGTAAATGGTATGTCCATGAGCTCTCATCAGCAACAGGATACATGATTCTAATCACTTATTACTCAGATACCCTTGAGGTTACAATTTTGCATTAATTATTATTCTAATATCAAAATATGAATCTTCATTTAGAGGACTATAGTTACAAATTAGCTGTTCAGTATTGCAGTTCTAAAACAACTGTGTCATGGAAAGCTAAACTGTGTTAATTATGTTTCAGCAGTGTGGTAATGATGTTGAAAAGTCCACAGTGGGTAATAAGCTATTGTTAAGAGAGCAGTCTATCACTCACCATGAATTGATAAATTCTCAAAAGCCAAACAGAAAACAGAGAATTTAGACTGTTAATTTACAGTGTCTTTCTGAGCAATGTAGCAAGGGTCAGCTCATTTTAAAAGAGTACTATGTGAATTCCAGAGCTGCATTGTACCACAGAATTTTCTGTAAATAATAATAATAATAATCAAAATATGAAAAACACTGATTAGGTGACAGGAAACTAGTTTAAAATTTCAGCATTTAATTGAATCTTTCCATTTATGTATCCTCAGATAATCCTGAAAAACAGAATTCAGAATATTTACTTCAATTTTATTACCACGTGTCTGGTCATGAAGCAGTGAAATATATGCTTTTACTGTCTTGATTCACTTTAAAATGTACTAAATGGAATTTGTCCTCGAATGCATCAGAGCCTTCTTGCAAAGTTCTCCTCATTTCATTTCCGATTCTACTTAATATTATTACTTTCAATTTAGATCTTCATGCCACCTCTATAGATTTTTAATATTGGTAGTAAAGCACAATGGAGCAGGAGCATCCTTGATTAATTTTGGCTGCTGCATAGGCAAACAGTCTCACCGCTGTCAGATACTACTTTTGAATATACACAAATGATGTATGTTTTCTTCATCAATACTGACTTTTGATTACTTGTGCTTTTGACAACATTTATGAACAGAAACTGTCTCTGTTACAAACACTTGTATCCACTCCAGTGATGTTGTGTGTGATGACAAAGCTCTTATGGTTACCTCTTTTCAAAAACTCCAATAATTGCACTGTAGTTGTTAGTGCTGTACTTTTCAGGATGTGTAAGATATTGCCACATTAACTGTATCAAACTAGTGGTTCACAATAATTTCCCAATGTATTTAGTGCAGTTTAATGGACAACTAATGAAGAGTTGCCGAGTTGAGTTGGGGAGAAAAGATCTTTACGGCACAACTAAAAGAAGAGGTGTGTTGATAGGACATATCCTGAGGAATTAAGGAATGGTTAATTTGGTTATGAAAGAAAGCATGGAAGGGTAAAAATTGTAGACAATGACCAAGGCTTGAGTTCTTTAAGCTGGTGAAAGTAAATGTTGGTTCCAGTAACTATGTAGAACTGAAGAGACTTACACAAGGTAAACTGGTGTGGAGAGCTGCAAATGTTCAAATGTGTGTGAAATCTTATGGGACTTAACTGCTAAGGTCATCAGTCCCTAAGCTTACACACTACTTAACCTAAATTATCCTAAGAACAAACACACACACACACATACCCGAGGGAGGACTCAAACCTCCGCCGGGATCAGCCGCACAGTCCATGACTGCAGCACCTTAGACTGCTCGGCTACTCCCACGCGGCATGGAGAGCTGCATCAGATCAGTCTTCAGATAGCAGATCACTACATACTACTGTGTGTCTTTATGCTCCCATTCTCTTTTGATCTGAAACATCATGAGAATATTGTCTTAATTAATTAGAAGAATGAATGAGTTAAAACGTATTAAGTTATTGCATTAGGAAAAATATTATTGTCCTCAATTGTTACTTGTAAGAAATAACAGTAATGTAAATAGATTACTCTAAGGTTTTGACAGATATTTGAAAAATGCCATTTTTTCCCTACAGAAAGTCTTCATAATGGAGGAAAGATGAACAGTCTGGCACGATCAAATGCCAGCATATATGGCAATAAAGATGATCTGTATGATCGATTAAAACGCCATGCTTATCCAGGAAAGAAAGGTAATGTAACCTTAATCATTCATTGCAAGCATGCTTGATATACTTGTCTTAGCTTAGCTTCACCCACATCAGCACCACCCCTCCTTCCCTCTCTCTCACAACACTCACGCCGTGGGTATTTAGTGGTTGTGACATAAGACCACCAACTCAATTCAATTCAATTTATTGCTAGTAAAACGTAATTTTACATGCATGTGTGTTTTCAACTAAGTATAAAGTCTTTACAATTACAGTTTTTTAGTCTACATTGTTTCCTACTGCAGTTTAATTCATGATCAATTCAAGTTAGAAGAGCATTTTTGGATAAGCCACTCCCCTGTCAATATCTTAACTTCATTTGCTAACAAGTTATTAAAAACAGCTCCTTTGACATAGGGGCTTTTCACTGTTAAAGTTAATCTTCTGTTAACCAGATGAAAATATTTTCTATATCTTGTTTCATATTTGTGAATATCCATGTTTCTTTTTGTGATCTTAGTGTCTTCTTTCACTAGCATTATAGTTTCTAGTACATGGCATAAACTGCGAGAAAATTGTGTCTAATGAATAGGGGTTTGCAAGAAGTTCCTGATTTTACTTTTGCTATGATCCTCAAGGCTCACTTCTGCAGTATGAAAACTCTTTTCATATTAGTTTGGCATGTCCCACCCCACAGTACTATTCCATAAGACAAAAGAGGATACACTAATCCATAATATACACACCTTAGGGTTTCAGAATTAAGATATGGTGATAATCTTCTTAATATATGGAGACTAGTTACTATTTTTTTACAGACATAATCAGCTTGCTGCTTCCATGAAAGTCAATCATCTATGCATAAACCCAAGAATTTACAATCTGTAAAGGTTTTTGGTAGAATTTCATCAATTACAGTATTTTGTCTTTTTGGATCACTTGATTTAAAATGAATAATATTAGTTTTTTCTATCTTTACTTTTAGGTTCTTTCTTTCAAAATGAGCTCTTGCCTTTTCAATGAAGTTATGTATCTCTTCAACTAGGCTGGGCTCATTGTCTGCATAGCAGACACCAGATGTATCATCTGCTTACATAGTGATCAATTGCTTATTGTCAAGAGAACTTGGGAAATCATTTACATATCATATGAATAGGACTGGGCCTAAAATAGAGCCCTGAGAAACACCAAAATGTATATTTCTTCTCCTCTCCAGTATTTCTCCATTAGAGTACATAAACTCCGTGCACTGTCGTCTGCCCTTTAAATATGTTCCTAGCGATTGCATGAGTATTCCAGTGACACCACTCTTCACTATTTTTGATAAGAGCACGTCATGATGTACTCTATTCAAAGCCCTTGATAGGTCCATGGATACTCCTGCTGCTTGGGATTTTTCATTTATTTTTTCAAATACATTATGGACAAATTGTACTGCTGCTGACGTGATACTTCGACCTCTTCTGAAACCATCTGGAAATCACTTAATATGCCAGCATTGTTGTAATGCTCCAAGATTTTTTTTAAATATGAGGGTTGGCACTTTAATAGTGGCAACTATTTATTTACAGCTCGTACAAAATAGATAAGTGTTTCAAAGTTTTACTAACCTTCAGAGTAGTCACCAGCATTGTGTGTAATCCATTGCTAGTGATATTGAAGTCGTAGGATACTCTTAGCAGTGCCAGTTGTGTTGACAGTTCGAGCGGTGCAGACTATTGCCCGACGAATTTGTAGCAGTTCTGAAGCAAATGCCGTGAACTGTTTCCTTCAGTTTAGAAATCGAATGAACTTACGAGGGCATAAGTCAGGGGAGGGCAGTAGGTGGTATAGCACTCAGCTGCCCCATCACTCAAACAAATCAGTAACAGCTTGCACTGTACGTGCTTTAGCATTGTCCTGCGAAATGATGGTCAGGTCCTGCAGAAAGTGTCATCACTTCTGTTTCTAAGCTGGTCATCGGTTGTGTTCCAAAAATGAACAGCATAGAAGTGGTGACACTTTCTGCAGGACCTGACCATCATTTTGCAGGACAACGCTCAAGCATGTACAGTGCAAGTTGTTACTGATCTCGATTTCTAAACTGAAGGAAACACTTCACAGCATTCGCTTCAGAACTGCTACAAATTCGTCGGACAGTAGACCACACTGCTTGAACTGTCAACACAACTGGCACTGCTAAGAGTATCCTACGACTTCCACATCGCTGGCAGCAGGTTATACACAATGCTGGTGACTGCTCTGAAGGTCAGTAAAACTTTCAAACACATATCTATTTTGTACGAGCTGTAAATAAATAGTGGCCACTATTAAAGTTCCAACCCTCGTATTATTATCTCTATCAGTTTGCTGAAAGCTGAGATTAGGGCAACGGGTCTGTAGTTCTGTACATGCTTTGTTTCCCCCTTTTTGTGTATTGGTTTCACTACAGATAGTTTCAACTTGTCAGGGAACACACCTTCTTCAAGAACACAGTTCATTAGACCAAGCACCTAGTGTTGGCAGTAGATGTCACACTCAGTGAGTCAGTCTCAGCTTTGAGCCCACCTTGCTTGGAGGTGGGAAAACTATTCTTTGTATGTTTCGTGTCAATGAATCAGACTTTTGGTTCTCTGTTGCCGTGAATGAGTGTAAGAAGTTCAGTGTGCAGGAAGCAGTATAAATTTGACAAACATCTGAGAGAACATGCTTTGAAGATTCACCATAAAAAATGTATGGTTATCAGTGTAAAACTTGTGATAAAAATTTCAGTTATGAATTCAACTTAAAGCACCACCAGTGGGATTATCATAGTGAGACCTCAAGTAACTCATTGAAATTTCTCATAATTAGACATACAAAGGAGCGATCCATAAAACCTTTGGAGAAAATGTAGTAGCCGAGATCACATTCAGTACTACTTTTTCCGGATTACTAACTTCAACAATTAAGACCATCATCTTTTAATCTTTAGGAACTTGTTATTATAGTCCTGTTCCATGTGAATTTATCACACATACCATGCTGACATTTTAGTGGATATTATGTAGCACATTCTACACAGGTTTTGTTAGAAATAAAAATAAAAATAGACGTGTAACAATAAAAGCAATACAGCTAAAAAACTAACTAGGGATGTCCACACACATAGCATTCCACTGATACTTGTTAGGTGTTGAATTGCGTAACAGTGCACATCTCTGCACTTGTTTATGTTTACATGACTAGTTAAATACATCATTAACCCACATTCTATGAAGTACAAAATTCAAGTCAAGTAACTCAATTTGGAAGAAAAGAATAAAGTACTGTCTGTGTAATTTTGAACCATTGTCAGGAAAGTGCTATTTGGACCATCTGAACATGATGTATGATGTTCAGATTAATATAGAAAATTTGCAGCTCTTGTCCTTTTCTAGTTTTGGACAGTGGAAAGAAAATGCCGGAGTGGCTACTGATTGTACTGTGAGACATTCTTGCAGCATTTGCCATTGCTCAGATCACTTTATTTTAAAATAGTAACAGTATCAGATATTTTATGTTGCAGGGAAGAAAAAAGAAAAGACCGCAGATGGTCCTTATCAGTCAGGTGATATTTGTTTTGGAGGCCAGGTAATATTTGTTTCAGTACATGTTGGTCATGACAAAGACTTACGTTACATTGAATTAACTGATAGAAAAAGACCCACTATAGCTGCAGATATAGCGAACAAAACTCCTTTTGAGGCTATGTTGGACAAAAGCAGAAATTCACTTTCAGATATTGAACTGGAAAGTATTCATCTCCTGATGAGGCAGAATCTTATAAATATTGAATTGATACAACCTATGTTCGTCAGTAAGACATCAGAGCATTGCAGTTAGTGTAGAGGCCTGGTTGCATGAAATCATTGGGTGCTATTTTGTAACTCCCAAGGGATAATTAGCGAAACTCATCCAAGTCTAAAAAGTTCTGATTTTGCGTTAATTATGTTGAATGAAGTACAGAGTGAACTCTTGAAGAAATATGGACATGACTCTGTTTTTATGGATGCAATACATAAACTAAATATCTATGACTTTGAATTAACAACATTGTTAGTGCTAAATTATGTGACACTGTGGTTCCCCTGTGGCTTCCTTATGTGGAACAGAATGCAAAACAGTTTGTCCTAGCACACGAAGCATAAGACACCTATTAGGAAGGGCATAGCATGCTTTAGTAGAGACTATTTTTCCAAATAGTTTCATATCTTCATCCTATTTTACCCCACAGTAAACACTTTGCTTGCATAACATGTCATTAGACATTGCCTACATTTTTAGGATTGTGATAATAACAAAACATAGCAGAAGTGCACAGTGGATGGTGCTGCTTAATGTGACAGAAATTTTGACCTCCTTTTGAATGTAATTTAAAAGTAAATACTGATTACTATCTTAAAAACAACACAATACTTACATCAGGACAAACTTTACAAATTTTCAGTAAAAAGAGCCTGGACATTACAATAATTTTGCTGTGTTGGGCAGTAAGTACACTTTTTATGAAACACATGTTATGTAGAGTTTATAAGATCATAGTACCGAATATTCTGTTTTTGGTGGAAAGCAGATATACCATGACACCAAACAGGTTTTGGATGTTAGACATAAACTGCGCTTATACACATAATTGCTTCGTGACTGGTATCTATAGTTCGTCCTCATTTAAGTTAACATGGACTCAGCACCATGGTGCAACTTGCTGGCAGTTTTTGAACAAAAAAGGTAAGACTGCTTGTAGGTCCAAACACAGAACCTGTATCTCCAGCATAAAAGCATTTAACCAGGCAAGGCACAATGTTATATGCAAACTGGTGTGAATTTACTGCTCAAAAACCATGCTGTTAGGTGATTTTTGTGAAGTTGGCAGTTTCTCACATTCAAAGAAGGGAGAGATTCATTGTTTACACATCATAATGTTGTCACACAAGTTTACTCTGGTGCAAATAATGTCCTATGCCTTGCTGGGATATAACTTTCTCTTTTATGTAAAATTGGCAAATTTAGGAACTCATGTGACTGAAACACTGAGTGTGTCATCTGCTGGCAGCAATAGGAACTTGGTGGCCTGACAGGAAACTTCAGCAGGATTTTCATACTTTTTTCCCATTATGTATTATTAAGACAAGCTACTAGGACTTCTTAAACAAATTAATTTATTTAAAACAATAGATCCTCTAATTTTTAAAAGTACTATTCTTTAGAGGCAGTATGTTTTTGTGTGTCCACCCAAACTGATGATTCCCTTTTACTCACAGTACTTTGACAACTGACCTAGTAGACTACTGACCTAGTAGTCGTCATCAGTTGCCATGGGTGTTTCTGTGTGCCTCACTGCCTGGACACCAATCAGACTGTGAGATATTATTGGTGTACACCCCTGTTTATAATCAGTTTTGGCTTGCATAACCCTTGATCATGCATTTTTGTTTTTGGCTCCTGTTCCATTTCCATGAATATCTATGATAGCACACAGAAAATTGCATCCCACCTGCCTATAAAGACATTGCTGTGGCTGTAATGTTACTTACAGACTGGAACAAGAAGATTCTAATTTTTTAAATTGTGTTACCTACAGAGAGAACCAGATGAAGATTACTGAGTCAGTTATCAAAATGTTATGCACTAAAACAGAATTGTCATCTCAGATGGGCACCTGAAAATATAGGTATCGGTTGTGCTGGGATAATCTCAGAACTCGTGGAATATTTGTGCTTTCTGAAAAGCTAGTCATTCATTGTTTTATTTCATTGATGGCCTTTTGTGACCAGCATTTGCCGATTTCAAACATTTTTCTTACATTTGCTCTCAGAGTCTGAACTTTTCCCTTCATCAAGAACACCATGAAAGACACAGTACAAATAAATAAATACGCAAGATGAGACTGACGGAACCTATTTCAGTCATCTCACTCCTGCACAAAATTGAGAATTGTCTCACTGGAAGTTTGAAGAAATTTGTGTCTCCAAAAGCCTTTTAGCAATAAGCAACTTAATCAGACATAGGGCACTTGATTAGTACTCTTTCTGAATTTTTGTTTAATTGATCTTGTTGCAGGGTCTCTTCTATAAGGAGCCAATTATCTCCCTGCCCTAAAATTCTAGGTGCTATATCAGTGCCCTTGTTATTGTGCACTTTTATTGTGATACATTACTTTTTGTATCTCAGAGTCATGTGTCTGCCATTGAGAAACTTTTGTTCCTCATTTTCCATCATTCTGAAGGTGTTTTTAACAATAATTAACATGTAAAATAACTTATTATCTACTAATTGACATCAGGAGCTAAAGAACAAAACATAGATGTATTTATGCCAGGGAAGGAATCACCTCAATAAATTTGTCAGATCTGAGCCAAACAACAACAGAGATTAGTCAGAGAAGCAGAGAACAGTATGCTGAAATAGTTCTATTTACTACAGTGGAATAAGACAAGCATAACTCCTCTGTAGTTTATTGTTTGATTATTTAGAGACAGGTGGACTGGTCAATATTTACTTTTAGTTGACACGTATCCTGGTACAGACTATATAAAAACATAACAACCACAGCTTCGTTACTCAAGGAGGAGAGAGTAATTGATTGGAAAAGGTGGGATGTCTTTTTATGTATTTATTTATTTATTTGGAAGGGGTCTCTCAAAACCAAAGTTACAGCCATGCATGTTGTATGCTTTCAAGATGCAATTTTCCTGATTGTACAGTTAACCACATTTCACACTCTTTTTCTAGAATTTATTTGTTTCAGACTTAATATGAACAAGACATATTAGAAAGAGAAAGTCAGTATTCAGGTTTTATCTTCAGGAGGTGGAATTCCAAGTACTGCCAATGCAAACACTTTAACTTGAACTTGGCAAAGTGTGACTTGCAGATCATTCCCCTCCAGTGAGTGTTTTCTTCTCCAGTGCTTCTCCCCTCCAACTCTATCCGTGCACTCACTGCAGCCACAGCCACACTGACCAGTTACATCGATGACAGTCACATCATACTGGATTGCAAGCGCTACATACTATCTATAAGCAAACATAGATTCTAATGATGTAAGTGAACTGTAACATTCGTTAGAAATGCTAATTATGATAAAGAAAAATGAACCCTTAAGTCTCTTTTCAAATTTTGAAGTATCCAATTTTACCTTTTTATTCAAAAACTTGAAAACTTCTAGTGAAAAAAGGAACTAAACTGGTTCTTGCACTCACCCAACAATTTTCAGAGTGAAGAGTTATATCACCATATATCATGTCATCTTTTATGAAAAACTGCTTAAGCTGTTATCGAAATAGTGATGGATTTCCTCAATATACTACATTCATAATTTTTGTTAATATTTTTCATCGCAGACAGCATTCTCACACTTCTCTCACGTAGCGTTTGCTGATGAATAATTTAGTGTGAAAAGTTAAATAATTTATTCTGTTTTTCATAATTAACCAACGAAGCTATTTATGCTACTGATCACAGCTGGTACACTGCCAGTACAAACTGCAGAGCATTTTTGGAAATCACCGATTTTGTCAACACACTTTTTAGCTGCATTAAAAATATCCAGACCTGTTGTCACAATCGACAGAATTATAGTGCATTTAAAATAAGTTGTGACTACTGACAGTTCAGTGAGCGGGGGGAAGTGGAGTTGCCAGCTTGTGCTGAATGTGTCAGCAGGTGATGATAATGCCAGGCCTACTCGCCATGGAAGCCATCACGCTCACTTGATTGCATTGAACAGCAAGCTGTGCAAGGTGGCCAGTCTGCAATATTTGACAAATGATTTTAAAGAAACTATTAGGTAATAAACTCTGATTCTCACACATCTATAGCTTCATCCGTCAGCCTCATGACAGCTCCCTATCATTTCGTTAATGGTTATAGTTATTGTGATATTTCATTATTAGGTAAACTACTGCAAGAAATTCTTAAAGTTCACAGTGAAAAATAGGGTTCACTGTGAATCTGCATTTGATGCATGTTAGGTCATATGTTGCTGTGTACAAAATTTAGACAGAATTTTTTTCATTTTTAGAGTGGCGAAGGGCGATCTGTTTTAATTGTGAAAAACCATTCAACAGCCTAGATTGTGAAAAATATTTTTGTATTTAATACAATCGGTCAACAGACTTTGCTGTCATTTCAGGGCTTAAAAAACTTTTTGTTGTAAAACGTGTTCATTTTGCACTGAACCTCACCCACTTGATGCCTTGTGCATGAGGTTGAGCATAAAATAAGCATGTTTTTCAACAAAAAGTATTTTAAGATCTGAAGATGACAGCAGGGTCTGTTGAAAGCTGTTGTCTTAAGTAAAGAAATATTTTATGCAGTCTTAGCTGTTTTTTGCTTTTTTTTTTAAAATACCATACTGAATTATTCTTTAAACTTGGAAAGATATCGCTATCTTCTCCAGTGACGAGAAAATGGAATGTGTGCAAAAGGCTCTGTCACGAATACATGCACTAGTGAAAAAGCCAGAATGAAATATTCATAAATCCCTCTTGTCTCATAAATGGCCTGAGATATCAAAACAAGATTTTGGCAAATTATGGCACACAAAGAGGATAGTATTTTGCCATATGAGGTACACATGAAACTTCCACATCTACCACAGTACTCAAGCAACTATAAACTTTAAGTGAAATAATGTAACTTTTAAGGACCATCAATAACTGATGAAACAAGAATTGCAGTGGGTTTTGCAATGATATAAGTGAAGAATTTGCACAGTTATTTTTATATTGGGAAGGGGCTTTCTCATAACTATTGACCTGTCTCACCTGCTGCTGCTAGTTCAATAATACAGTTTTATGATTCTGTCACAATTTCAACTGCATTAGAATGTTAGCGATATGAGTTTTTGCAAACTCTACTGTGTTTAAAAACTTTTCACAGTCTTTCATGAATCCAAGTCTCTCCAACTACCTTGAGGGTATGGCTGACAACTCAAGACTAGTCCCGTGGTGTAACAGTTGCAATGGCTTCTTCGAGTGTCAATTTCTTGTTGTTTTTTTGCCATATTACTTTTCATCTAGGCCCGTATATTCTCAGCCAGAAATAATGAGCATGATACAGAGGAAGCCTGATCAAACTATGTGCGCTTTACCGTTAGCCAGTTCGTCGACCTGGTAGTGTGGAGTTTTTGGCTTGTACCATTAACTATGCCTTACACAAGCTATGTTCAATTTTAATCAATAGAACATCTTTGAACCCAGAGCAAAATATCTGATTTCCTCCACTGCATTGTTGGAGCTTCATCCAGTCGCAACAGAGTGGTATGGCACATTGTCCATTACAGTTGTTGAAATTGGGGGTATGTTTTGCAGCAGAACATTATCTTGTTCTTGGATGACCACTGTTATTGTGAATCTCGATTCCAATGTGCTGCACTGTAATTATTAATGCAACACCAACACAAAACACTTGTTCACAATAGATGATTATTGCAGAACAGTTCAACACCAGAAAATATCACTTTACAACAGGAGCTACAGAACGTAGGTGCATCAAATGCGTGACTGCATGTTGCTGTTTACCCAAGGCCTGGCAAAAGAGGTGCTTTACCGACCGAACTGCTGGTGGTGTGGTAGAGGAAGCCGGCTTTCATTGGTGTTACCTGGGCAATGGCGTCATGTCCCCTCTGGTGAACCACACATCAAAAATTGCAACTTTTAAATGCATTATAAAGCAACTAATTCTTCATGCACAGAAAAGTATTCGATTGTTATGTAAATGAAAATTAATTGTTGACTGAAATCAAAATGCTTTTGCCATATCTATTGCACGATCTTTCTTGAGTACGCCGTTAACGATGAAGTTTTGATCTTTTCTGAATATTGATCAAATTGCATACGAGCAGGTAAACACTTTTCTATAAGACTTCATGGTTCAGGTAACTTCCAATTTTTATTTTTAACTTACCCACTAAAGTACATTGTTCATCATTAGGGTAAAGGCTGGGTGTTTCTTCATGGAGTAAACAGACATCTTGAATAAGATATTACCTTTGTTTTGACCTAAGCACTTTTTGCATATTAAACATTCAGATTTTTCATCAGACTTGTGTACAAAAGATCTCAGTCTCCCACTCATCATTGACAAATGGTTTTCAGTGTTTTTTCCCCGACATTCTCAAAAGCAGTAACAGCCATCATAATAACCAGAACTGAAACAGGAATAATAGACACATTAGCAACTAAAATGACAGTCTGTGCAGTAGACAAATATTAAGAAGAGTAAATATGAATAAATCGTTGAGAGGATCCAATGCCTGTCAAGGCGCGACAATGTATGCTTTGAGAAAGTAGTCGAAGGAAGATGCTGCCCCTCTTGACCGCAGACAAATAAGTACTTCATGTGCTGTGGTGTGGCCATGACCATGCAGTATGAGTAGACTTGGAGGGGAAATTGCTCTCTGGAGGGGAATGGCCCACTACCCATACTTTGCCAGGCCTGCTTTAACTAGAAAATCGATATTCCTAGCTTTTGGAGGAGGACTTGTTTGGGGAAGGCTGGATGGACAGATAGGCTACTCTGTTGTGAACAAATATTTGTGTCCTCATAACAGCTGAGTCCTCATAACAGCTGAGCCTCTTTTAATCTGGCATCTGAGTGACTTGCTCCTTGTCCTAACCTTCCCAACTAATCCTTCTTTCCTCCATCTTTCCCTTCCTGAGAAGGTACATACAAGTTCCAAAAGCTAGGGATAGTTTCTTCTACTTTTAAATGTGTATTTGGAAGTTTGTCTCCAGAGGATAAGCACTGGACAGCCATTTTGCCTCCTTGTAATTTAAAGTTTAACAACTGAATTTTTCTTATAATACAATTAATACATGTGTCAAAAGAGGAGCATCCACATTAGCCCCCTTTTTATCCTATGTATTTTGCTTCTATGTGTACCTTGTATTTTCTTTTGAGTTTAGCTTTCAGCTCTGACTTTTCTGTTTCTGGAAGATAATTATTTGTATTCTTATGGCACATAATTACTTTAGACCTTTTTCCTACACATGATCTCTCTTTGAATCTTAAAAATATTGCTATAGTGACATGTCTCAGAAGGATAATAAAACAAAATATAATATTCTTTACTTTATCTTTCAGATAAAAGTGACAGTGATAGTGAAGGCCAGTGACAGTGAATGAAAACAAAAACAGAATTGTCTCCCCTCTTCTGGTCACAAAAATGCTCAATGATTGTGAAAGGCAGAGAGACATGCCTTGCTTCAAGTGTCTGTATTTAAACAGATGAAGGCTGATCGCTAACATTGAGTTTACACAAGTGAATTGAACTTCTCTGTTGAAGTCAAGTGGGTAGTGTTTCTGAGTGGTGTGTGTGTGTGTGTGTGTGTGTGTGTGTGTGTGTGTGTTTGCAACTTTGCGTATCCACATAAGTGGGTTATAAGTGTGTTCTTGCCCTAATGAAGGTGTATGTGCTCAAACTATAAATAGCTTTAAACTCTGTCTTTGCGATCAGTCAATGTTTGTATAGACTGGACAATATGTGAGTGAATGAATTGTGCAGTCTATTAAAATCAATGTTCTACAGTACTGACTGTTTACAAGTGAAAAAGTGCAAGTGTGATATGCATGATGACTTAGTATGCATTTATATACATATACATAAATATATATAATATACAATTGTTAATATTTAATAATGAATGAATGTGTAAATTTGTGTGATTTTTGTAAAGTTAATGAGTGTTGTGAATATACCACATTGTTTTTTTTAAAAAAAGGGAGCTGTCTTTAATTTTTACCTCAAAATATGCACAATTGTCATCATGATAAGAATGAAAATATTACTTCAGGGCAGCAGAAATGTCTATCCTGCAAGTGTGTGGTGCAACCTACCTACAACACTGTGCTCTTGACATTTCTCAGCATAGAATGAAGGAATTCAATATTTTGGTTGCAATTAGAATGTTGTGAACTCTCATATGTAATACTTTGAGTACTTTAGAGATTGTGAGACCTTGTTATATGATAATAGGTCACGTAGTGAATAATTTGCACCACAATTGCATAATTTGTACCACAATTGCACATTTATGATGGAGATTATTCTCAAGACAGGACAGTTTTATATTAAAGCTAGACAGAAACTGCAGAATTTGGAATGCTGTTAGCTTTTATTTACATAAAGCTTTGCTTTTATGAACTTATGGTTATGATTAAGCTAATGTATCATACATACGACAATGAAAACACATCTTGAATCAACTTTTATGAAAGTCTGGTTATGAGGAAGCTCAAATGAAAATGGGTGGGCAAATCCTTCCCGCCCTCCTAATGAGGTATACCACAGCTCATCCAACCTGCATCACATGCTGGTCCATCCCTGAGCCACACCTATTTCCAACTCCTTGCTACAGGGTCATATCCACAGAGTCATATCCCTGTGGAAGACCCACATGCAAGACTTGACTGATTCACACATCCATCACATCTTACTTCAGTCCTGATACATGCGTATCCTATACCATCAGAGCAAGGCTACCTGTGGCAGAAACCATGTCATTTATCAGCTCTGCTGCAATTTCTGTGCACCACATTATGTGGATACGACCAACAACCAGCTGTCTACCAGAATAAATGGCCACTACCAAACTGCGGCCACGAGCAGCGTTGATCAAGCAGTGGCAAAAAACACAATATATTGGAGTTCAATGGCTGCTTCACAACCCATGCCATTCGATCTTTCCAGGAGTGTTTTGAACAATCACACCAAAGATCCTGCTAAGTGTGAATGCAGGACAGCAGCAGTTTGAAGAAATTTTGACATATCTCTCCCTCCTCTCCCCTTCCTCAAACATACACTGAAGGTAATAGTTTTAAAAGATAATCTCCATAGAAACTTATTTCCTAGTATGACTTGCCAAATTCAGTTCAATCATTAAATTGTTAAGAGCTTGAAATCAGGAATACTGTGTGGTAGAAATAATCTTTTCTGTGTCAAAGGAATATTCAGTTGACAAAACTAATAAATTATGAGACAGAATTGCTGGCCATTATTTATTTCAGAAGGCTAATGTGTTGTACTGCTGAAGGACACTTATTTCCTATATTAGACATGGCATAATAAGATCCCTGACAGCTCGCAACACTGGTGTCAGCTTTCAACTGCGAAGTACTACCAGCTGCAGGTGAAAACAGTAGCCATTTACAGAGTTGTGACAACATAGAGGCATTGCTTTAGAGACATTTACAAAATCACATTACGTTATAGGTTGAGGTAGACGCATGAAGCTGTGCTATGTAACCCACTGCAGCTGTCATGGATCGAACACCGACTCAACTACAGCTTATGGAACTAATAGTCCCTTCCTCCAGGAGGCGAGAGGGATACAGGGGGGAAGACCAGATCACTCAGATCTGAGGACATAGTGAGGTCTGAATGACGTGCCCTTACTTTTTAACCTTCTATCTCATAGCTTATAAGCAATCTTTCCTGTTTCTTGAAGCTACCAGTTCACCACCAATAAACTGCTGGCTCACATTACATTTGCCCCATTGACATACTTTGTTCGTACTGTAATTATCTAATACATTTTACTCTTGTAAAACTCTGGACACATGCTCTGCATTAAAACTGACGAAACAATTCACAAAGTGGCAATGAAGCACTGACAGTACAATCAAATTTGACAAGATCAAGGAAGCTGTATTCTTCCCTTATACCATCTAGAGTTCAGCTGTCACTTTGGACCAATCACTGATGCATTGGAAGCCAAGACTTTCAAAAAATATGAGTACATTACTGTGAACTTCACCAGTTAATAGCTTTTTTCTAGAGGAATTTTGACAAATGATGAACACAAATGATAGGCAAAAGAGAAAGAAGTTTTGTTACCTTTTAACAGTTGTTTATACTATCAATAAGCAATAACTTTTTAATGAAGATTAAACTATTATACTACCAAGTGGAACTTTGGGCTTGGCTTCTACAGAAATTTGTTTTTCAAGTGAAATATATTTAATGCACAGAGAACCTTGTACTCAGTGTGTTGTCTAAATTACCCCTGGAACTAGGATAGTCAGTATATGTGGACAAGAAAAAAAACTTCCAGTTTCCCAGTTAAATATAGACTTTTCCCCAGGTGAAAACACTTTTTCCCAGGTGAAAATACACTTTTCCCCGGCTGAAAGTATACTATACCCCAGGTTAGATTAGATTAGTTTTTCGTTCCATAGATCCGTGCTGAGGAGATCCTCGTGGATATGGAACATGTCAATTTTTTTTTTATTATTATTTTTTTTTAAAAAAGCTGAAATAACAATACTAATAGTATGAATATATACAATACATTATTTGTTTCTATAAAAAAATTTGTCAATGGAGTAGAAGGAGTTGGCCACTAGTAAGTCTTTCAGGCTCCTTTTAAACTGATCTTTATTTGCAACTAGATTTTTTATGTTTACTGGCAAATTATTGAAGATGTGTGTTCCTGAATAGTGGACCCCTTTTTGAACTAAAGTAAGTGCTTTTAAGTCCTTGTGCAGATCATTTTTGTTCCTTGTATTGTATGTATGAACTGAGCTGTTTGTTGGAAAAAAGAGATATATTATTTAGGACAAATTTCATTAATGAGTAAATATAGTGAGAGGCAGTAGTTAGTATACCCAGTTCTTTGAAGAGGTTTCTACAGGACGTCCGTGAATTTACTCCACAAATAATACGTATTACACGCTTTTGGACTCTGAAAACTTTTGTTTGACTTGAAGAGTTACCCCAAAATATTATACCATATGACATTATGGAATGAAAGTAGGCAAAGTATGCAAGCTTTTTCATTTTTATGTTGCCTATGTCTGCTAACACTCGAATTGCAAATACAGATTTGTTAAGGCGTTTCTGCAGTTCTGTGGTGTGTTCTTCGCAACTGAATTTATTATCAAGTTGTAATCCCAGGAATTTAAGACTGTCAACCTCTTCTAGCTGCTCTTCTTCGTATTTTATGCATATGCTGGGTGGAAACCTCTTACAGGTTCTGAATTGCATATAGTGAGTCTTATCGAAGTTTAATGTCAGTGAGCTGGCTTTAAACCATTTATTAATATCCATGAAAATATCATTAGCAGATCTTTCTAGAACTACACTTGACATACTATTTATTGCAATACTTGTGTCATCTGCAAACAAAACGAACTCTGCTTCTGGCAGTGTAACTGATGAGAGATCGTTAATGTACACAAGAAAAAGCAATGGCCCTGAGATGGACCCTTGTGGGACACCACACGTAATTTCTTCCCATTCTGATGATGACTAATAACTTAATTCACTAGTCCCTTGCACTGACACCCTTTGTTTCCTGTTGGTGAGGTATGACTTGAACCATTTTGCAGCACTGCCCGTGACACCATAGAATTCTAATTTACTTGAAAGGATGTTGTGGTTCACACAATCAAATGCCTTTGACAAATCACAGAAAATACCTGCTGCTTGTAATTTGTTATTTAATAAATTAAGTACATTTTCACTGTAGGTGTAACACAATAGCCTTCTCGATATCAGAACCCTTCAGAAATCCAAACTGTGTTCTTGATAATATGTTATTTGTGGTCAGATGGTTGAACAGCTGCCTGTACATTATTTTTTCTAAAATTTTTGAGAATGCTGGCAAAAGTGAAATCGGTCTGTCTTTATCCCCTTTCTTGAATAGAGGCTTAATATCTGCATATTTTAGCCAGTCGGGAAATGTCCCAGTTATAATTGACTGGGTACACAAGTAAGTACATTGTTTCCGTGTTAAGTACAATATACTTTCGCTTGGAGCTGTAAAACTCATCAATCCTTTGAGTGGTAAAGATGTTATACACTAGCATAAAACGTCCCGGTACTTTATGAAACAAAGGCTGTAAAAAACAACATGTTTTGGGAAGTACTTCGATGCGCAGTAACATGTACACTGCATATTTCTGTATTACCAAACTATAAATACAAATTCCACCACATACAGCATACTAGCTACTGAAGCATTGAAATCGCTTTGTGATGTGGTTTTGTCAGCCGATCGTAGTTCATGTCACATTATATCACCAGCCAATGGCAGCATATATTCAGAGCAGAGGACATGTGATGTAGTCAGCCACTGTTAAGCAGTGCTAATACACAAATAAGAAAAGTTAATAGTTTAAATTAATATACATGCAGTACAGCTACAAGAAAAGCAAGTTAGCATGTAAAATATTGCTCGTCAAAATTTTTTTGCTGTTTCTTCTGAGGGTGTGGTTAGGCAGGATCCTAAGAGCACAGCTTAAATTACAGCTGCTGAATATTTCTGGCAAGCACATTTATGAATTTCACTGCTTTGGAGTTACCTGGCTGTGTAAATGTTCCGTCATGCACTTTGACTTTTCCATAGGCAGCCAATTGTGTGTAAAATTGATCAAGAACTCACCTTGTACTTTTTTCAAAAAAATATTTACATTTTTTGCCATCATTTCAGCATAATTTGTAATCTACAAAACAACTAAAATAAATATGAAATACTAATCTTGAAAGTTTGTCATTTTTAGTGTGTTGCCCTTTAAGACATATCAAGCATAATAATGGCATAAATACCTGGTCTTCTGGTCTCAAAATTTTTCTGGGTGGGTGGTCCTCGTATTGCTATGTTGTGAATGAGAGTCAAACACTCCATGATTTAAGAAATTCATCACACATGCTCACATGTAACTAATTTATATTGCATAAAAGAAAATTTACTTTGAAAATAATGCTTCTCAAACCACTATACACAATATTTTCCTGTGACCTGTTAGAAATGTAAACAGTTGTGATGTCAGGCTCATTGAAAGCAGTTGGTTGTCCCAAAGTGTTGCACAGTCCTTGTCCTACAGCCTCTGACACATTTTGCTGTCTGCAGAAATTTGTGTGTGCACTCTGTTCTATTGTTATAAACAGCGCAACTAAAGTTTTATTTTGGTGCTACTCTGTCATTTATGGCTTATGGCTGTAGTATTATTCTACAATAGCAGGCTAAAGTAAAATTCTTTGTTAGAGTATCAGTTCTTACCAGTCAAAATAACAAAACTTTAACTGAAAACTGAAACAATGAAAAATTGTAGGAATTCTAAAAAATTGCCAAGTTTTTCACAGACTTTTCCTGGATGAAAAAATTCCTGGGTTTTTCTCTGATTTACCGCTTGTCCCAGAGCAAATACACCCTGTAAGAAAATAAATGTGAAGTTAAGGGTGTGTATAAAAATTTACCAACCCTCCAAAGAAATGAAAAGTTAACAGCAAATATCTGCAAATTAGAAGTGAGACTGGACCAAAAAAAAACAAATTTAACGAATGAGAGTTGGTAATGTATGGTGGAATTTTATTTAAACAATGGAAAATCCAGAATGGAATAACAACAGCAATATGAAATAGAGAGATTGCTACTCAGCACATAAGGGAAGTACTGGGCGACAGAGGGGCACATTTTAGAGTAGTAAAGAATGGAAGTGCACACACATATATACATACATGCACAACTCACGCACACTCCCACAGGCACAATTCAAAAAAATTTGGTGGTGGTAGGAAAAATCCAGATGGCATGGGCTGTGAAGCTGCAAATAAAGCCAAGCACATTGTGTTGTGTGGCATGCTCAGTATCTGAGTGGTCCAGCTGCCTCTTACTCAGTTCCACTAAGGCCATTCAAGTGGACAGATTGCTTATTAGTGGTCATACCCAAATAGAATGCCACACAGTGTTTGCAGTTAAGTTGATACAGTACATGGCTGCTTGCACAGGGGGCCCTTACTTTCATGGGATACAAAATGCACTAACAGTATTGGAGTGGGTGGGACAAAAGGATTGCTGCTCTATATTTCTGAGGAAAGTTTTGATGGACTGACATACATACAGATTATGACTCTTTTTTGCAGAAGAAATGTACTCCATATAAGGAAATTGGAAATACGGAACCGTCTGATCCCGCCCGTCATCTTTGACCCATGACGTCACAAATATGGTGGAAACAACCATAAACCACGATTCAAATATGGCGCATATAAAGTCGGTACATACACAGTATGAGGACGAAAATACATCGAAAAACAAGCACACACACTTTCCACAAAAAGCCTAATGACACTAACGGGACAAGCTCGGAAAATAGTGTGTTTTTGGGTGGAGGCAAACTAAATATAAACAAATTTAGACACCCACCCCATTCAAAACCACACAAAACGAAAAAAAACCGACATCACAGAACTCCCCAAATACCACCAAACCCAATATCATCTGGAATCGGACACTTCCCTTGACCTATACAGCTCAACAGCAGCTCCCGATCCCGTAAGTTAGGATCAAACACTTCCCTTGGCCTATATAGCTCAAAAACATCTCCCAATACCAATATCAACATACACAGCCACACATTGGGATCGAACACTTCCCTTGACCTGCGCACTGTTAATTTTATCCGTCATATCCATTCCTGAACAAAAACAACAACCGAATAATTTTACTAAAATTACCACATGATGTACAGCGAACAACACTAAATTAACCTTCACACAAAATCGTTAAATCATTGAAATGAATTACACTACACACACAGCCGACACTCGAACAATTCTGGATATTGAGCAAAAGCAAACTGAGCCCACACACACACCACACAAACGAAAACCCTCAACATACCACCAGAGAGCACAACAAACCACAACATGACGACATCTACAAACATGCCACACTCACAAACCACACTCTGCGCCGTCATGACGTCACACACGACAACACCCTTACGTCACGGGTCAAAGCCGACGCGTGGGATCGGACGCTACTGTCGACCCAGGAAATTTTATTATTTCAGGAGAATGTTTCATACTAGTAAAGAGGATTCTCCGGAGAATATCGGGCTATGGTGCTGTTAACAGCCTGAGAATTTTTTGTGTATGAGGATGTAAAACATGATTTAGTATCTAAATATATTCCATGGACAAACAAAAAAGAGAAAACCATTCATGAGCTAGGGCATCTATTTAGCATCAGAGTGGTGTTGCATCTTGTATCTTTATTTAAAAGGTGCTAGAGGATGTCAGCTTTACATTTCTGAAGAAAGTTTGACTAGGAGATACTTTAAATTGGTAGAAATGGTCACAGAATTAAAAAAGCATTAATGAGTTCCAAATTCCACAGCAGAGGTGGCTCCATTAGAGATGTTGCAAAATAACATTGTAGGTGAACCTTTGATAATTTTGACCGAATCGCAACAAACAAGAGGAGAAAAATTATGTAGATCTGAAATTGAACTTACAAGGCCAGGGAAAAACGAATAAAATACAGCACACATAATAAGGCTTTTTAAAAATTTGATCCTCAACTTCATGGTTAAGTGGATACATGTACTGTAATGGGTTACCAAAGACATGATATTTTGGGAAAAAAGAAAGTTTATATTTTAAAAAATAGAGAGTTTATATTACAAGGGTTGATTAGTGCCCTATGCAGAGCAATGGGAAACTGCCTATATGGTTTGGAAATAGAACAGTAAGCGTAGATTTATTTGAAATTGGTGACACTGGTTAGTGGAAGGTGATGTCTATGGGGTAGGGGTGTTACATATCATAGGTGTGCATTTGGGATGTGGTGCCTTTATAAGTGGAATGGAAAGGAATGCTGGGGTGATGGAAACTCTGAGAGTCATGGAAAGATGCTGTAAAAGCATGGTAACTCTCAGACCCCTATATGAGCAGGAGCATAGGAAAGCGCCTTCAGCCTATTTGTGGCAGGTAAACAGTAAGCACTGAGGAACAGCGATTGTAATGTGGTTCAAAAGTATAGAAGCTGGAAGGCCACAATTAAGGATATCTAGCCCCATCATGTGAGAAAAGGGATTTCTGAGTAAGAATTCATGATAAAGAGCAGGTGAATTGTGGAGTTTATTGTACTATCTATTGGAGTCAAAACACCTCTACTGAGATTCTTACATCCAATTGCTAGAAATGTTGAATTAAGTGATGAGCAATACTATACATTGTGGCATGCTTAGTCAGCTGCCTTATTACTTTAGAACCAACTTAGTTGGTGAAAGATGCTTACCATTGCGTGCAAGAGTTTGCAATATTATTTATTTTAGTTGTAAAAATACCACTTATGGCATTTGTTTTAATAAGTTGGCACAATGGAGTTTTGTACTTTTGTAATGATTTGATTTGCAGGTCGACTAATAATGAGGAAGATTTTATTAAATGACGGTGGGAATAGTGCATTCTAACAAACTGCCTGTTGGTTTTTGTCTTGCGATCTTCAAACAACTCCCGGCAATGGAAGATGAATCTTTGAAAATGCCAGCCACTTGTGCTGGTGGAACTTCACAAAAATCATTAAATAAACACTGGTTGCAGATCCCAGGACATTAGCCAACACGTAATATGTCAACAAGTGGTCACTAACGCCTCGTCAACTTTAAAAGTTCATTCTCTTGGTACTGATTAACATAAGAGCTTTATGTTTATTTACAAAGTTCAGTTTATTCATTTGAAGCAATATGGTTTACTTATACACACACATGCATGGCAACTGATTGCACACTTTTGCTTGACCCCTGAGTGTACAATGTTGGGAGCAGAGGTCTGCATTCGGTTCTTAGCACACTGGATATTGGTTGAAGCCATGCCTCCTTCTCCCAGGTCCTCTAGCTTACAGTAGAAGTACACTCTGAATAACAATCTTTGCTTTTTGCAAAGGAGTCTTCAGATTATGTGGAGTTGATGTCGGGTCCCTAGAAGGACGAAGTGTGCAACCAGTATATAATCATACGTCAGACAGTGGGTGACAAAGGTGATGTGATAATGACACTTTGATAAACTCTTGCCTGACATAACAGGTGCAAATTAACGATATTCAATGAGTTTATAGTTCCATTATGTAAATACACACTTGGTGAAGATCTGGTAAGTACACCATTAATCAATCATGCTGGGGAAACCAGTGATATAAGGACCAGAGCATTGGTGAAAAATAGAAGGGAATGACTCAGACCCATTACATGAGCAGATACTTAGTACAATTAATAGCTCATAACAGAAAAGTATATATACAAATTACTATAAAAAGATATCATGATACATAGATGTGAATTTAAGTGATGAAATGACTATTATGTCCTATGAGTTTCATTCAATGATTATAACTAGAATTTGAAGTAATATTGGCAAACTTATGAACAATAACAGCTCTGCAATGCTTACTTTGTAAAAGGTGGCAGCAGATGTGTGTATATTTGCTTTCAAAGGTCACTCTTCATTGTTTATAAATGAGTAAGCCTGAGAGGGCAAAAGGTAATATAATATTTAATATTTATTTACGTAGAGGTTATAACCAAGTTGTAATTCCACCCTGTGTCATTTTCTAGGGTGTATTTTTGTCTGAGGTTCTGGCAGAGGCATGTGACAATTTACAGCCAGTAGTAAGACTTGTGTTAGCAATTGTAAATCTTCTTAGAATAAACATGCTTAAAAGATTACTAGGAGCTTACTGTAGCATTCTTACGATGTGCAGTCACTTCCATTCATGTCAAACATAAATGTCTTTTATATGCTGCTCTCATTAAGAAAAGGTTCACTGTAAAAGTTTAACAAACAATTTGAGTGCTCAAATAAAAACAATCATTGGAAAATATATGCATAGTGTAGAGGAATACACCTTTGAAAGAAAAAAGGTGTGGGTACAACTGGACAGTCTAATGACCTTTTCAGAAAGTGTATTGTAACACAGAGGGAAAAAATGGTGAATATAGAAACAACAAATCTAAAAATAAAATAGGGAGAACACTTCTAGTGTCTGCCAACCACTGCGGCCAAACAATGCTAGTCACCTAAACAATGGAAGTTGTGGATGGAGTACGAGCTATATGGGAACGTTACTTGCTTCTCACCACATCAAACAGTCACTGAGTTCGCAGACAGGCACAGTGAAAAGAGTGCTATAAGCAAAGTCGTTCATCAGTAGCAGAAAACTCGCACAATACATGTCTAGTGATGTCATCATTCCATGCATTAATTTCCGTGCAAAATTCCAGACAAAACATCATTTACTATAAGTCTGGCGTAAAAAATAATTTAAAATATTCGCTAGGCCTACTATTTTTAGGCAAGTTGAAACCTTACATTTCTCTAAATGAAACCTAAACTTACAAAATACTTATATGGAGGCGTAATTTTCAATCGCCCGTTATCCGTAGTATTTTTTATTTTCTCCAAACGAATGACTAGAGGTGTTTCACTTTCCGAATTCCGACTCATTTCCTGCGATGAATTATGATTTATAAATTTATTTTCCGAACTATCGCTATCACTTCCACTTTTAGAATTGTTAATTAATATTTTACCATGTTCTGTTCAATAAAATCACTTTTTTTTTTTTTTCAAGTAAATCATAAATCTCGGCCGGTTTATTCGCATAATTTTTCCCCGAAATGCCGTTTTCAATTACTAATGTTTAAAAAATTCCCACGAGTTCATTTTAAACTTTGTAGCCTAAAATACCTCTAACATCGACAGAAAACTTAACAAACTGAATATACGAACTTCCCTGTGTATTTTAGTAACTTTAGTTACTCAATATTATAAAGTAGGTTTTGCTAAGGTTTCGACGCTGGCAGTTGTAGGTAACGTAAGAGTCGTAAATGTCGATGCTTGGCAATTATAGAGCTAATTCTTTGATATTTAAAAAATTGAAAACCAAAAAGATGTGCTTATTTCTAACAAGGAGGTTAAGTCCAGCCTCGCGGTTCCTCTCAGCTTGCACGGTCATTGCCGCTCCCGTCATTTAAAAAAAATTTTAGAAAATATTTTTAAATTTTAACTACCGCTTACACCAGATGACGGTATATTGGACGTGAATGGTGGAGAGTGGCTACAGACAAGACCACCTACAATAAATGTATTGTAGGTGGTCTTGCTACAGAGCAATGTTCAACGTTACCATGTTATAAATAGCGTATATTGCCTGAGGATGCACCGATAAGTGGTGCGAATCCGGTCGCAAATTTAATAAAAATCACTGATACAGCCAGTGCGGAATTTTCTTTGAAAAAAATTGTCTAAAGATGATCTACACTGAACGAAACCGGCGATAATTGTACAAATAAGTGCAACAGAAGAGTGTAAAAAAAGTCATTATTATAATTCAGTTGTAACAGATTTTCTCTACTTGACATCTTGTCATACTTTCATCATGAAATGGTTTAAAACAGAATTAAAATACTAGTAATTCTCGTTACATAAAATTACCGCAGTTTTCACTGTTACATAGTAATGTCACTCAGTTCGTAATACATAACATAGACTACACAGGGTACAGTGCTTCCAAAATGATTCGTTTAAATTGTTTTGTCAGCCGTATCTGTGTAATATTCAGTAAAAAAATGGAGTTTAGATATGGAACAACACTTGACTTCTAATAATATTAGTCTTACCCTATTAATAAAAGCAATAAATTGTGACACCAGGAGTCTCCAATTAAACAATGAACTGTTGATCAACACAAATCATTTATTGGTCATTATGTGGATAAAATCATAAAAGGAAAAGTTATATGTCACTCAACACGCAAAAAAAGAGGAAAAATAAAAGTTTATAGAGGGCATGATTATTTTTTACGTATGATTAATTATTGTCCTCTAATATTTTACATTCATGACAATGTGATAAGAAAATAGCAACACAGACTGTCATATATATATAATTGATATTGTTATTTGATGTAGCCTACATGTGCCAATTAAATGCACTAAATAAAGGATGTTAACAACCATCTTCACAGTTCCAAAAATAATTGTACCAACACCAAAAATAATTGTACCAACACCAAAAATAATTGTACAAACAAGTCAGTCACAAGAGAATAACATAATGTCAATGACATCTTTTTTGGTCAGTGTAACGTCTACTTTCACTAAGCCAATGGCATCTTCTGATCAAAATATTACAAAACATTTTCTAAAAATTGCAATGCTGGCAAAATATAACTACCAGCTACCATATGTTATAACGATGCCAATGGAATTCACAACTCCGCTGCCCTTCTCATATATATGTCCTCCTCCACCAGAAATAGTGCCACCTTAAACGTAAATTACTCCATTTTTTCCCACTATCGTACCACCATACCCGCGAATAACACCATTATTACCGTGAATAGTACCATCTGCTCCAATAATTGTACCATTGTTTCCTATAATTTTTGCGTTTCCACCAGTTACCTTAGCATTATCTCCTACCACAACAGCATCTTCGCCAATAACAACTGCGTTGTCGCCTTGAATTCTTGCGTTATTTCCTGTTATTTTACCGTTGTTGCCGGTTATATTTCCATTGTTGCCCACGATAATTCCTCTCGCACCAACAATAACGCCATTGTCACCCGTTATATTTCCATCATTTCCGTAGATATTACAAGAATTGCCGACAACGTTACAGCTATCACCATAAACTTTTCCTCGGTTTCCAACCAAATATACATTGTTTTCGTGTAAAACTAAATCGTCGCCGACATACGACGCGGCATTGCAAGTGCCACACAGTACTGCAATTAAGAGAAAGGCGAAGCGCTGCATCACGTCTTGCGAGTAGCGCGCGAAGTTTCACGTTTGAACACTAGAGCAGCCACACAAGAACTACGGCGTAATTCACAAAGCTCACTGCCGCATGCCCCCCCCATGAACCATGGACCTTGCCGTTGGTGGGGAGGCTTGCGTGCCTCAGCGATACAGATGGCCGTACCGTAGGTGCAACCACAACGGAGGGGTATCTGTTGAGAGGCCAGACAAACGTGTGGTTCCTGAAGAGGGGCAGCAGCCTTTTCAGTAGTTGCAAGGGCAACAGTCTGGATGATTGACTGATCTGGCCTTGTAACAATAACCAAAACGGCCTTGCTGTGCTGGTACTGCGAACGGCTGAAAGCAAGGGGAAACTACAGCCGTAATTTTTCCCGAGGGCATGCAGCTTTACTGTATGATTACATGATGATGGCGTCCTCTTGGGTAAAATATTCCGGAGGTAAAATAGTCCCCCATTCGGATCTCCGGGCGGGGACTACTCAAGAGGATGTCGTTATCAGGAGAAAGAAAACTGGCGTTCTACGGATCGGAGCGTGGAATGTCAGATCCCTTAATCGGGTAGGTAGGTTAGAAAATTTAAAAAGGGAAATGGATAGGTTGAAGTTAGATATAGTGGGAATTAGTGAAGTTCGGTGGCAGGAGGAACAAGACTTCTGGTCAGGTGACTACAGGGTTATAAACACAAAATCAAATAGGGGTAATGCAGGAGTAGGTTTAATAATGAATAGGAAAATAGGAATGCGGGTAAGCTACTACAAACAGCATAGTGAACGCATTATTGTGGCCAAGATAGATACGAAGCCCACACCTACTACAGTAGTACAAGTTTATATGCCAACTAGCTCTGCAGATGACGAAGAAATTGAAGAAATGTATGATGAAATAAAAGAAATTATTCAGATTGTGAAGGGAGACGAAAATTTAATAGTCATGGGTGACTGGAATTCGAGTGTAGGAAAAGGGAGAGAAGGAAACATAGTAGGTGAATATGGATTGGGGGACAGAAATGAAAGAGGAAGCCGCCTGGTAGAATTTTGCACAGAGCACAACATAATCATAGCTAACACTTGGTTTAAGAATCATGAAAGAAGGTTGTATACATGGAAGAACCCTGGAGATACTAAAAGGTATCAGATAGATTATATAATGGTAAGACAGAGATTTAGGAACCAGGTTTTAAATTGTAAGACATTTCCAGGGGCAGATGTGGACTCTGACCACAATCTATTGGTTATGACCTGTAGATTAAAACTGAAGAAACTGCAAAAAGGTGGGAATTTAAGGAGATGGGACCTGGACAAACTAAAAGAACCAGAGGTTGTACAGAGATTCAGGGAGAGCATAAGGGAGCAATTGACAGGAATGGGGGAAATAAATACAGTAGAAGAAGAATGGGTAGCTTTGAGGGATGAAGTAGTGAAGGCAGCAGAGGATCAAGTAGGCAAAAAGACGAGGGCTAGTAGAAATCCTTGGGTAACAGAAGAAATATTGAATTTGATTGATGAAAGGAGAAAATATAAAAATGCAGTAAGTGAAACAGGCAAAAAGGAATACAAACGTCTCAAAAATGAGATCGACAGGAAGTGCAAAAAGGCTAAGCAGGGATGGCTAGAGGACAAATGTAAGGATGTAGAGGCCTATCTCACGAGGGGTAAGATAGATACCGCCTACAGGAAAATTAAAGAGTCCTTTGGAGAAAGGAGAAACACTTGTATGAATATCAAGAGCTCAGATGGAAACCCAGTTCTAAGCAAAGAAGGGAAAGCAGAAAGGTGGAAGGAGTATATAGAGGGTCTATACAAGGGCGATGTACTTGAGGACAATATTATGGAAATGGAAGAGGATGTAGATGAAGATGAAATGGGAGATACGATACTGCGTGAAGAGTTTGACAGAGCACTGAAAGACCTGAGTCTAAACAAGGCCCCCGGAGTAGACAATATTCCATTGGAACTACTGACGGCCGTGGGAGAGCCAGTCCTGACAAAACTCCACCATCTGGTGAGCAAGATGTATGAAACAGGCGAAATACCCTCAGACTTCAAGAAGAATATAATAATTCCAATCCCAAAGAAAGCAGGTGCTGACAGATGTGAAAATTACCGAACTATCAGCTTAATAAGTCACAGCTGCAAAATACTAACACGAATTCTTTACAGACGAATGGAAAAACTAGTAGAAGCCAACCTCGGGGAAGATCAGTTTGGATTCCGTAGAAACACTGGAACACGTGAGGCAATACTGACCTTACGACTTATCTTAGAAGAAAGATTAAGGAAAGGCAAACCTACGTTTCTAGCATTTGTAGACTTAGAGAAAGCTTTTGACAATGTGGACTGGAATACTCTCTTTCAAATTCTAAAGGTGGCAGGGGTAAAATACAGGGAGCGAAAGGCTGTTTACAATTTGTACAGAAACCAGATGGCAGTTATAAGAGTCGAGGGACATGAAATTGAAGCAGTTGTTGGGAAGGGAGTAAGACAGGGTTGTAGCCTCTCCCCGATGTTGTTCAATCTGTATATTGAGCAAGCAGTAAGGGAAACAAAAGAAAAATTCGGAGTAGGTATTAAAATTCATGGAGAAGAAATAAAAACTTTGAGGTTCGCCGATGACATTGTAATTCTGTCAGAGACAGCAAAGGACTTGGAAGAGCAGTTGAATGGAATGGACAGTGTCTTGAAAGGAGGATATAAGATGAACATCAACAAAAGCAAAACAAGGATAATGGAATGTAGTCTAATTAAGTCGGGTGATGCTGAGGGAGTTAGATTAGGAAATGAGGCACTTAAAGTAGTAAAGGAGTTTTGCTATTTGGGGAGCAAAATAACTGATGATGGTCGAAGTAGAGAGGATATAAAATGTAGGCTGGCAATGGCAAGGAAAGCGTTTCTGAAGAAGAGAAATTTCTTAACATCCAGTATTGATTTAAGTGTCAGGAAGTCATTTCTGAAAGTGTTCGTATGGAGTGTAGCCATGTATGGAAGTGAAACATGGACGATAAATAGTTTGGACAAGAAGAGAATAGAAGCTTTCGAAATGTGGTGCTACAGAAGAATGCTGAAGATTAGATGGGTAGATCACATAACTAATGAGGAAGTATTGAATAGGATTCGGGAGAAGAGAAGTTTGTGGCACAACTTGACCAGAAGAAGGGATCGGTTGGTAGGACATGTTCTGAGGCATCAAGGGATCACCAATTTAGTATTGGAGGGCAGCGTGGAGGGTAAAAAATCGTAGAGGGAGACCAAGAGATGAATACACTAAGCAGATTCAGAAGGATGTAGGTTGCAGTAGGTACTGGGAGATGAAAAAGCTTGCGCAGGATAGAGTAGCATGGAGAGCTGCATCAAACCAGTCTCAGGACTGAGGACCACAACAACAACAACAACTGCCGCATGAAATTCTCTCTTGCGTAAGAGCTAGGAGACAGCGCGTCAAGGTTCGATAAATGGACGTCGAGTCAGTACCAGTTACCAATAGTGAACTGTGTTAGCGAGAAATAAATATAGCTAACCTTAACGTAGAGAATTCAACAAATGCCTTAACAAAAGAAAGAAGTATAGTTAATGTTATTGTAATCTTACTAGGTCTGAAATATTACACGTTGCCCAAGATTAACTCCGCTGGTAGCCAGAAGGTGCAAAATTCGCGTAGGTCTTATATCAGTACTCCAGAGCTTCAGATGTTACTGCCAACTGAGGATCGACAGATGAAGCCGGTGAAAGTTACCATTGAGGTGTTGGAGCGACCTGTAAGATATGACTGTACTCCACAAAAGGCATTCAGTTTACCGCCGATGCTGTGACATGGGAATGAATCATGGCAACCTCCATCTGACTTGGTGTTGAACCAAAATGATAGCCTAGGGATAACGTGGCTTATTTAACGTGTCGTCTTACCCCGTAAAGTTATTCGAGCAATATTTGTTAGACAAAGTATGACGACTACGGTCGTCTTAGTCGGTTCTAGATACACACAGGGTGGCCTACTGAACGTATATGTTCATAATATGTCATAAAAGGCTCAAGTTATCGAAACAAGATTTTAGACAAGTGACAGCACCACAATGAGGCGAATATTTAGCTGCATGGTCAATTCTAGCAGGTTTTTAGTTGTCTTCAAAAATTTACTTTTTTCCCCTAATAGGATAATGCACTTCCTCATCCGATTACGTTTGGGAAGAGGTGCACAATGTTCCTGTTTTCAGTAAAGAATTCCAAAAATAGCAAGGAAATGTGTCAAATGTGAAGGCCAATACTATCTGTACAACATAGCTTATCTCTTACAATGTTAAGTCATCCTTGCTGTCTTCAATTAACAGCCGAGACACTATGTTTTATCTTGTCAATACAAGCTGCCACTAAAGGTGCCAAACTTGGAGGGGTGCCCAAGTGTAAGATTTGTATACAGTACGTATCAGACTTAATTGCGAAAACTAACATTGGTAAAGTTTGCTCGGGAAAATAACGTTAACAAGGAGACTGATACAAATAGTCATTATTGCTATGCACCTTCTATGAATACAGGAAGACTACTTAGAACCATCTCATGCAGCTGAACTTATTTTCACCGTTACAGAAAGGAAATTAAACATAACCTCGTAGGTTCCACAGTTTTTGTTCTGACACATCAGATACCCCACTACCAACGTATTACAATGTATGATGTACCACTAACGTTCAAGACGTTTTATTATTGTACGTACAGTGTTTCTTCACAATCCCACATGAGTCCCCACACTAAGCAATACCAGGTAAGAACTTCACTTATATTTAGGAACAGTAGGTTGTCATCCAGTACCATACATCTATTCTTGCATGATCGTTAGGTCCGTGGGAGTTTCAATAATACCGACTAACTGCTGTTGTAACTCACTGATAAGTAACATTAAATAGGAAACAGTTCCCAATTTTCTGCAAAATTATATTCATTTGGTCATTAACCGCCTTTCGGTTTCTTACGCCATCGACAGCAGACATCTAAATGTTACAAACGTAGATAAAATGACGTGCGACTTACACAGATATTATGTATACAGAAGATATAAAAATGACTTGCAGAGTGCTTCCATAGGAAAATATAACATTTTTTGTCACAGAAAAGCAGTTGCATTAAATAGAAAAAGGAAACCAAATTTTTTACATGGACATACATTCACGAATGATAAAAAATAAAGTTGAGTTTACAGTTTTCATCTAGTATTTGCTTTCCTTAACAGAATGTAAAGCTTTACATTCTACATTAAAATGGGCGATTTTCTGTTAAAAGATGAGAAGCAAAGGTTGAATAGGTCTCTCTCCAGCTCCTCTCATGTTCAGATAATCTACTTGCTACAGTTCTATCTGACTGACCAGTATATACTTTTTCACATCACTTGGATGTGATTTTATACATACCACTCTGTGTCGGTGGTTGGAGTTTGTCTTTACAATGAATAAAAATTTGATACGCCATTGGCACTATAAAATGCACATCTGTTCTTGCGAGACGTTTTTTGTAAGGTTTTATGAAGTTTAGCCAATGTATGGGGTGATGCACCAGTCTGTAACTACTGTCTGATACCTGTTGGCCAGTGTACAGAAGTGGTGTAATTTTACCCATTTTCTGTTTTCGTAGTATATTATCAATCAGGGCAAAGCTATAGACATTACTGGAAGCAATGTGTTTGATAGCCTGTAGATCTGTTTGCAAAAGCAGATTCAGAAAATGGAACAGATATCATGCGATGCACCTTTGAATAAAAGCTCTATGTCTCTGGTTGTGTGGATGCTTGGAGCCTGCAAGGGTTACCGGTCCATAAACACAGCACATCATCCACATATATGAATCAGTACTTAATTTTGCATTTCAGAGACTCTTTCAGTATGAAAATTTGTCCGAAACTGCCCACGGAAATTAAAGATGCTGCAGGACTAAAGCCGCGTCCACATCGTACCTACCGCGCCGCGCAGCGCTGAGCACCGCGAAAAGCCCTCCGCATTGCAGATCATCCCAGGGGAAATTTTGTGCAACTAACCTGTCATAGTGGCGTCTTGAAGCAATTTTAGAATTACAACTATAAAACACAGTTTTTAAGTTTTATTTTGTAAATGTATGACGTTTGTATGTTGAAGGAACTGAAGAGATTAAGAAGTGAAATTAAATGAAATCAGTAAGGTATTCAACACCATTAATTAAAATCGCTGTGAACAACCATAATTAAAAAAAAGAACATAAAGTGAGATTTATGTTGACGCAAAAGACAGTATTTCCATTTAAAAATACATTTTAACTATGCTGACGCAAGAAAAATCGCAACACTAAGAAGGAGTTGTGCGACATAAATGAACGGATTGGTAGGAGTGTTTCTACATCTGAAAGACGATGTTTATTCAAATTTCGCGCCTATGAGGATGCAAATTATGTCCGTTTTAAATACATGGCTGTGAAGGTCGTGTGCGTTAGTTACCTTTGAGACTGGACGTGCTGAGTTGATGTTACTCAAGAATGCCTTTAAGATGACAAAGACATCAGTATCAACATCTCACTGAGTGTGAGCGAGGTTGTGTAACAGGGCTACGAGAAACTGAACGTTCCTTCTGCGATATTGTAGAAATACGTGGCAGGAATATAACTACTGTAGATGATTGCTGGCAGCGGCTGTCACAAGACTGTACGGTCGCAAGACGACCGGGTTCTGGACGGCCACGGGACATTACCGAGAGAGAAGACCATCGTGTTCGACGTGTGACTCTCGCGCATCGTACTGCAGCTGCAGGAGCAATTCGAGTAACCCTTCGCACCGCAATGACAAAACGAACTGTTACAGTTCGGTTACTTCAAGGACAGCTCTGAGTCAAAAGCCCTGTAGCGTGCATTCCGCTGACCCCAAACCACCACCATTTGCTACTTCGGTGGTGTCAAGTGAGTGATCATTGGGGAGGGGGAGGGGGGGGGGACAGAGTGGAGGTCTGTTACATTTTCAGATCAAAGCTGGTTCTGTTTCGGTGCCAGTAATGACTATGTGTCAGTTAGGAGGAGGTCTGTTGAGGGCCTGCAAACTGTGTGCTAGACACACTGGACCTACACAAGGAGTTATCGTCACTAGTGCAATTTCGTATGACAGCAGGAGCGCTCTGACTGCATTTGTACATCAGTCTGGTGATTCGACATGTTGTACTGTCATTCACGAACAGCAATCCACGGGCGTTTTTCAACAGAACAACGCTCGTCCACATACCGCAGTTGTAACCCACTATGCTCTACATTGTGTCCACACGGGCCGGCCGGAGTGGCCGCGCGATTCTAGGCGCTACAGTCTGGAGCCGCGAGACCGCTACGGTCGCAGGTTCGAATCCTGCCTCGGGCATGGATGTGTGTGATGTCCCTAGGTTAGTTAGGTTTAAGTAGTTCTAAGTTCTAGGGGACTGCTGACCTCAGAAGTTGAGTCCCATAGTGCTCAGAGCCATTTGAACCATTTTTTTTTTTGTCCACACGGTGGCTTGGGCTGATCGATCACCAGATCTGTCTCCAATCGAGTATTTGTGGAACATCTTCGTCAACAACTCCAGCATCACCAATACCCAGCATTAACTGCCCCTGTATTAACCGACCAAGTGCAACAGGCACGGAACTCCATCCCACAAACTGACGTCCGGCATCCGTACAACACAATACATATACGTTTCAGTGTTTGCTTTCAACATTCGGCCGTTACATCGGTTATTAATGTACCGGCATTTCATATTTGCCGTGGCTTATCTCGCACTTACATTAACCTAAGCGGATGTATTCCCAAAATTTCAGTATACTTCATTCATTATTTTTTGGTGCTGCGACTTTTTTCCGACTGTGTATAAGCAAACACGTTTGTTACGGAAAAGAAAGACATCAAAAATTTCCGAAGCATCATTCTCAAAATAAAAGTTTCACAAAATCTTATTGACTAATTAGTTTGCGCCATGCCTTCATCTCAATAACTTAATATCTTAGTAGCATAGTTGTCTAAATATGTCACTTTCGGTACTGAGCGACTCCCAGACATCGAGCCTGGCTTTTATCATGGAGATTCTAAGCCTGTTTTTGATCTACTCCAGTGTTGGAAATGACCTACCTCCTCTGCTGTTTCTGATCAGAAGTGAGTGCTACATTCTTAAACCGATCTCACTATCAGGAAAACAATCGATGGTTTCCTTTTTTCTAGGGCTTATTATATGCACCTCTCCTGACTATTTACTTTTAATTTTCATCATTATCTTTTTGAAGCAAATGGTACAAATCCTTGAACTGAATCAGTTCATTTGTTAGTTGATCGTCTAAGTCATTGTCATAAGTCTCAAATAAATTTTGAGCTGCTTCTGTTATGTTTTCATTGGTAATAGAATCCATCGTGTTGAGAAACCCGGCACAGCAATCAGCTGGTTTGTATGTCTCAGGCCTTTGGCGCAACATAGATTTAAAGTACTCTATGACAGGAAACAGGAAACTCCTGCATCGCAACATTTGTGATGTACTTAACTCGACATCTGGTACTTCGATACAAGCAAGTAGTAACAAACGTAAATTTGTTTAGTGCCCCGATTCCATACTTGATATCTAGTTGTGCATACTCAGAGAACAACATGTAATCTTCCTGATTCTCCTGCGTCTTCTGAAATTTCAGCAAGTGCAGTCTTAAATTTTTTTATCGGCTCGCAAGAAGACTTTTGTAGCATCATCTCGGTGTGACCATCGTGTTGTTATCTTTTTTGGCATGAGATAGGCTTTGTCAGCTTCTGCCATTCTCAAGAAGTCAGTTAGAACTTTATAACTGCTTGTTGAATATGTAAAAAATACATGAACTTATTCCAAAGAATCTTACGACTCTCGGCTGCTACCTGTCCACTACAAGACTGAAGGAATGCCTGGTGCCAGGTACCCACACCGCTGAAACATTTTCTGAAAGACATTCCACAAGTATAGAACCACAGTTCTAAAACAAAAATTGGCGGATAAGCAGGAATTTAAAGCGAAGTGGTATGAGATGGAAGACGAGGAAAACGTGAGGTTATGTTACAAACATGGCGCTATTTTGGAAGTCATCATCTTGGATTCAACTTGCAGATTTAAAATGGAAACGGGGTCACGTAGTGTGTCTGACACAGAGAGAGTTACACCAGGATAACAATGATGTCTTTCACATGAGTATAGCTTTATTTTTTCTAGAGATATGTCGCGTTTTGTACAGGACAAAGCAAATGCTAGTGATAAGTAAGAAATAACATACAATGGGTACAGCATGTGCTCAGAGAACTGCCTAACATGTTGTAAAGTTGTTCTTATCTGCTTCACCGATTTTGACGGCAACTGTATCGGAAAGCGAGCATAAGTACCAGAAATCTGAGAGGTGCGCGAGGTTTCTGATCTCCACGTACACAACTGATTTCACATACCCCTACATATAGAAATGAGGCACTGAAAACCGTAAAGGCCTAAACCACAGCATCAAAGTTTTGATTAAGTAGACGTTTGTGAAAATCAAATTTGTAGGCCCACTACTTGTCCCGTAGGATTGGCTTGTTTTTTAACCAAGCCTCAATATCCTATATTTTCTATAAAATCGTGTAGCCATTTCATATTACGAAATTTTAGGTAATATTTAGGATTATAATCCACAAAATTTTCATACGCAGGTTAGTGGCAATAGTGTGTCCTTGACTGCTGTGTAGCTTGTAATTAATGTGAAATTACAATCAGAACACTGCTCACACAGTTACGACCTATCCTAACACTTTATTGCCCTCGTTATCAGGCAATTTCATGAAGCATATTTTATGGATTAAGATTTAGATAAATGTGTCTGGTCACTTTACGTATGGAATCTACTAGTTTCGTTAAGTCTAAAAAATGGCTCTGAGCACTATGGGACTTAACTGCTGTGGTCATCAGTCCCCTAGAACTTAGAACTACTTAAACCTAACTAACCTAAGGGCATCACACACATCCATGCCCGAGGCAGGATTCGAACCTGCGACCGTAGCGGTCACGCGGCTCCAGACTGTAGCGCCTAGAACCGCACGGCCACTCCGGCCGGCTGTTAAGTCTAATTGGTTCAAATTTAATGTACTCGTTTTGTTAAGTCTTTGTGTTTCTAGGTTGATATTTGCCTTCCATCTAAGCATTTCAGCGCTAGAATTTGCAAGACTTCAACAATTGCGGTCTTCCTCAAATGGTTCAAATGGCTCTGAGCACTATGGGACTTAACATCTGTGGTCATCAGTCCCCTAGAACGTAGAACTACTTAAACCTAACTAACCTATGGACATCACACACATCCATGCCCGAGGCAGGATTCGAACCTGCGACCGTAGCGGTCACGCGGTTCCAGACTGAAGCGCCTATAACCGCACGGTCACACCGGCCGGCGTGTGGTCTTCCTCGATGTTACTTGAAGAAAATGGTGGTGTCCCGCGACTGAAGCGAAGAATATATTACTTGAAACAACTGTTCATGACAACCAGTTGAAACCTTCATCTTTGTACAATACCTGAAATGTACGATGTTACCGTGAACATCAACTTTTGAGTTGCTAGTGACGTTGGTAACACTCTTAAAGGTTCTGAAACCCTGAATGTCCGTTTTACAGACTGGAATGGTGAAACCATGGAATGTGATGTTATGATGCGGCATTCCTTCAAGAGCTTCCAGCTGTTATGAGGAACTGGCGTCAGTGTAGCCAGTGAGTGTACCTACAGCAATGAAAATTTTGCTTTGGGCCATTATGGAAGTGAATATCAGAGAAGTCGCAGTGATCACATGTAGAGTGGGGGAGTACAGTACTCATAAAGCTTGTTCACCATAAGATCAACTGGCGTCAGGAGCATGAATACATGCTACAGTCTCAAAACTGACGACAGGGTGCCTTAGGCCCCTATGGTTCTTAGCGCCTCAAATCTGGGGAACTTGCCAGACACTCCACCAGCTGTCTATGACTTAACTATCTCTGGGGAAACTAGATATACAAATAGGCCTTGATGGCTGGCCCATAATGGAGTAGGGACGCTATCGTGCTGACAACAAGCAGAAAAGTCCCATATTCGAACAGCAGTGATGGCAGCACATCTACATCTACATGGATACTCTGCAAAGCACATTTAAGTGCCTGGCAGAGGGTTCATCGAACCATCTTCACAATAATTCTCGTACAGCGCGCGGACAAAATGGAAACCTATATCTTGCCCTGCAAACTCTGATTTCCCCTGTTTTATTATGGTGATCGTTTCTCCCTATGTAGGTTGGCGTCAACAGAATCTTTTCGCATTCTTCGTCTAACAGTTGCAAATAATGGACTTCTCTTAATGTGTCCTGAACGAAGAAGGACGCAACAATTTGAGAATCCTATATTAGGATAGGGTAGCATGGAGAGCTGCATCAAACCAGTCTCAGGACTGAAGACCACAACAACTACAACATATTCCACAACAAATCATCACTTTCTATGCGCCCACTACAATGGATCCATGACAAATGTAAAAGGTGTACTGTAGCAAAACGTCTCTTGTACTTATCTGGCAGATAGAAAAATGCAACTTGTATTCTCTATATGATACATGAGAGGTTCAAAAAAATAGTTCAAATGGCTCTGAGCACTATGAGACTTAACAGCTATGGTTATCACCGGGAACCCGGGCGTGGGAAGCGAGAACGCTACCGCACGACCACGAGCTGCGGACACATGAGAGGTCTCCTACTTTTTATAGCGATTGTACATCACTCTGTAATACCGACGCAGGGAATATTTTGAAACAACTTTAAATTGGAAACGAGTATTAGTGTAAATGGAATATTGCTGTCTATGTTTTACGAGCTCACCACCTCACACAAATACACGCTATGGGCGTACGTTAAAAACAGAACAGATATTTCAATAAGTGATTATGACATTGTAGGTCACATGACAGAAAAGTATGTCTTCGTTCTTTAGTGATAATGCAGGTATATCTTTATTACGAGTGCAGGTCCAAGTAGAGGTTTAGCTCTGAAATGAGTTATCCCCGTGTCTGCGTCAGAACATAGATAGTGGTTCACGTTCCTTTTGCATTTGATTACAAAGGTGAAATTATTTCAGAAGCGCGTTAGATTCATTTTACTGTAATTATGACAGGAACACATTAGATTCAGTCTGCAATGTACTAATTCAACTGGAATTCTCGGTGTTTGAAGAAGTATTTTTGATAAGTGGAACTTGAACATAGAAGCCCGGCAGAAGCAGTACGGTCACAAATAGCTCTCTCCTGCGCGTCCCTCACCAACAGAAACTACCTACAAACGGCGTAGATAACCTATCTTTGCCTTCCTAGAGGTTGACGCCATGTCATCACAAGGAAACTGGGCCTTCCAAGGTTACGACATGCAAACGACTCACTAGCAAAGCAGAAGTTGTATACATGGAAGAACCCTGGAGATACTAAAAGGTATCAGAAAGATTATATAATGGTAAGACAGAGATTTAGGAACCAGGTTTTAAATAGTAAGACATTTCCAGGGGCAGATGTGGACTCTGACCACAATCTATTGGTTATGACCTGTAGATTAAAACTGAAGAAACTGCAAAAAGGTGGGAATTTAAGGAGATGGGACCTGGATAAACTGAAAGAACCAGAGGTTGTACAGAGATTCAGGTAGAGCATAAGGGAGCAATTGACAGGAATGGGGGAAATAAATACAGTAGAAGAAGAATGGGTAGCTTTGAGGGATGAAGTAGTGAAGGCAGCAGAGGATCAAGTAGGTAAAAAGACGAGGGCTAGTAGAAATCCTTGGGTAACAGAAGAAATATTGAATTTAATTGATGAAAGGAGAAAATATAAAAATGCAGTAAGTGAAGCAGGCAAAAAGGAATACAAACGTCTCAAAAATGAGATCGACAGGAAGTGCAAAATGGCTAAGCAGGGATGGCTAGAGGACAAATGTAAGGATGTAGAGGCCTATCTCACTAGGGGTAAGATAGATACCGCCTACAGGAAAATTAAAGAGACCTTTGGAGATAAGAGAACGACTTGTATGAATATCAAGAGCTCAGATGGAAACCCAGTTCTAAGCAAAGAAGGGAAAGCAGAAAGGTGGAAGGAGTATATAGAGGGTCTATACAAGGGCGATGTACTTGAGGACAGTATTATGGAAATGGAAGAGGATGTAGATGAAGATGAAATGGGAGATATGATACTGCGTGAAGAGTTTGACAGAGCACTGAAAGACCTGAGTCGAAACAAGGCCCCCGGAGTAGACAATATTCCATTGGAACCACTGACGGCCGTGGGAGAGCCAGTCCTGACAAAACTCTACCATCTGGTGAGCAAGACGTATGAAACAGGCGAAATACCCTCAGACTTCAAGAAGAATATAATAATTCCAATCCCAAAGAAAGCAGGTGTTGACAGATGTGAAAATTACCGAACTATCAGTTTAATAAATAACAGCTGCAAAATACTAACACGAATTCTTTACAGACGAATGGAAAAACTAGTAGAAGCCAACCTCGGGGAAGATCAGTTTGGATTCCATAGAAACACTGGAACACGTGAGGCAATACTGACCTTACGACTTATCTTAGAAGAAAGATTAAGGAAAGGCAAACCTACATTTCTAGCATTTGTAGACTTAGAGAAAGCTTTTGACAATGTTGACTGGAATACTCTCCTTCAAATTCTGAAGGTGGCAGGGGTAAAATACAGGGAGCGAAAGGCTATTTACAATTTGTACAGAAACCAGATGGCAGTTATAAGAGTCGAGGGACATGAAAGGGAAGCAGTGGTTGGGAAGGGAGTAAGACAGGGTTGTAGCCTCTCCCCAATGTTGTTCAATCTGTATATTGAGCAAGCAGTAAAGGAAACAAAAGAAAAATTCGGGGTAGGTATTAAAATTCATGGAGAAGAAATAAAAACTTTGAGGTTCGCCGATGACATTGTAATTCTGTCAGAGACAGCAAAGGACTTGGAAGAGCAGTTGAATGGAATGGACAGTGTCTTGAAAGGAGGATATAAGATGAACATCAACAAAAGCAAAACAAGGATAATGGAATGTAGTCTAATTAAGTCGGGTGATGCTGAGGGAATTAGAATAGAAAATGAGGCACTTAAAGTAGTAAAGGAGTTTTGCTGTTTGGGGAGCAAAATAACTGATGATGGTTGAAGTAGAGAGGATATAAAATGTAGGCTGGCAATGGCAAGGAAAGCGTTTCTGAAGAAGAGAAATTTGTTAACATCCAGTATTGATTTAAGTGTCAGGAAGTCATTTCTGAAAGTATTCGTATGGAGTGTAGCCATGTATGGGAGCGAAACATGGACGATAAATAGTTTGTAAAAGAAGAGAATAGAAGCTTTCGAAATGTGGTGCTACAGAAGAATGCTGAAGATTAGATGGGTAGATCACATAACTAATGAGGAAGTATTGAATAGGATTGGGGAGAAGAGAAGTTTGTGGCACGACTTGACCAGAAGAAGGGATCGGTTGGTAGGACATGTTCTGAGGCATCAAGGGATCACCAATTTAGTATTGGAGGGCAGCGTGGAGGGTAAAAATCGTAGAGGGAGACCAAGAGATGAATACACTAAGTAGATTCAGAAGGATGTAAGTTGCAGTAGGTACTGGGAGATGAAAAAGCTTGCACAGGATAGAGTAGCATGGAGAGGTGCATCAAACCAGTCTCAGGACTGAAGACCACAACAACAACAGCAAAGCAGAAATGCATAAACATTCATCTGCTCGCATAATCGAGGAGGCAGTAAAACGACAAGTTTTGGATCGCACTTCCTGATACAGCTACGTAGTGTAAATACATACAGAATATAAAGAAGAGAATGACGAAGGGGAAACGAATAGCGTCGGTCCTAAAGAAGATGGAACATGGACCATAAATATGCATATTGCTGAAATTATAAGCCGACAGTGTTGTCTGGCAACAAACGGCCTCACGAACTGCAGCCACATGTACTACAACATCACTGGCAACTATAGCCTGGCAATGTTTGCGGCAACACATTCCCGAGCGGCAGTGGCTGTTGCCACTCGAGTAGCAGTAGGCTCGTAACTATGGATATTCCCACTGTGTGCGGCCTCGGCCACGGAGGCGAGTTCATTGTATTCAGTAATTCGGAAATAATCATAGAGGAACTAAACTGTTTTGCGTGTCCAAAAACACACGGTTTTACATGATGTGATTTTGAGAACATTTTTTTTAAAGATAATTATAAAATTATGAAAATGTGAAGATTTACTTTGTTTGTTGCTGCCAGTTTTAACTGAAAACCTATAAAGGACAATGGCGCGAATTTAGAGACATTCTCCGACATCTCACGTTCAAAACCAGGACGGCGGATCGTTTAAGAAGTTATAGGGTACTGTACTGATCATGAATTTATTGATTTCACGCCCGCTGCTTGCTGACTCTGACATGAAGCAAGAGATTTTCAATCACTGCAAGATTCTAGTGATACTCGATGGAAGTCTTTTCGTGTCGTTCTTTGCGACTGATAAGCACAAGGCAAATAATATGGAGAAATTAGACGCACTACAGGTCACAGAACCAGAGTAGGACGTGGATCAGCCACTGCTGAGACAAGAATGTATGTATACTGCCATCTTGCATCATAAAAACAAAATACACAGGTTGAGCATATGATCACTAGCATGATCTGTGGACTATATAAAGTCCCTCGGCGCTAAAAAAAAAATCCGAAACTGATGTGAAGGGACAGAAGTACAAGCCGTTCGACCAAAATTCTTGGGCTCCGCGATTTCAAAAGTATTGTTATATGATAACCCCTTGTACGCCTGCGAGCGTGTGTGATTATGCGTACATATCGTAGAATCAGTGCCCTATTTAACCTTGTATTGCGATTGCACGCTTTAGTAATTCTATCACATGCGGTGACACTTTATATGAAGATTAAAGAAAGCCCCACGCCATCAAAGAGTTTTTTTTTCTTGCAATAAACCACTCTGAAGCTTCATTCTTTGAGCCTTCATCACACTTTAGGGACACTACTACAATAAAATCACTCACAATTACATTGTGAAATTCTGAAAAAGATATATTTTCTGACTTTTTTCCTCGGTGATCTTTAAACTCAGTTCTAGGTTATTACTGTATTGTAGTCATCAACGCTACAGTGATCGTCTTCATAATTGCTGGCTTCAGCTGGTTTTGAGTGAATATAAAATATTTATAGCAGTCAAAATTACCCCACTTTGGACATAGAATCGTAAAAAAAGAAATTCAAAGAAGCCTGGTAAGATAACAAAAAATTATTAATGCGACGTCGTCAGCAACAAGATAGGATTTCATACGTTGGTTTGTAGAAGTTTTCAAATGTGAATTTTCAGGCCTAAAATCGTCAACAGTATAAACAATGTCTAGAGGATAGTAACTTCATTCATTTATATCAGTTTCATATATGTTGTTGTTGTGGTCTTCAGTCCTGAGACTGGTTTGATGCAGCTCTCCATGCTACTCTATCCTGTGCAAGCTCCTTCATCTCCCAGTACCTACTGCAACCTACATCCTTCTGAATCTGCTTAGTGTATTCATCTCTTGGTCTCCCTCTACGATTTTTACCCTCCACACTGCCCTCCAATACTAAATTGGTGATCCCTTGATGCCTCAGAACATGTCCCACCAACCGATCCCTTCTTCTAGTCAAGTTGTACCACAAATTTCTTACTATATCGTATGATTATTCAAAACCAAAACCAACAACTGTTATATTATGCATGGAAATGAAATGAAGTCCCATGCTTCTTTATAGAGCGATGCGGGAGACCCGCACCGCCTTACTAGGCAAGGTCGTAATGGAGGTGGTTTGCCGTTGCCTTCCTCCGACCGTAATGGGGATGAATGATGATGATGAAGACGACACCCAGTCAACTCGAGGCAGGAAAAATCCCTGACCCCGCCGGGAATCGATCCCGGGACCCCGTGCTCGGGAAGCGAGAACGCTACCGCGAGACCACGAGGGGTGGACATTTACGCATACCACGATGCTAACATTAAAAATAAATAACTGCAAATCATTTCTCTGAAAGTTACCCATTGAAAGAATTCACGGAGGAACTAAACTGTTTTGTGCATTCATAAACACGCTGTATTACATAGGCTGTATGTGATTTTGAAAAAAAAAAATAAATTAAAAACCCACTTTGACGGTACTGATTTTTACATCGTTTTCAAATGAAGGAAAACCTAACATACGATTTGGTCTTATTGCAAAATCTAAAGTGAATTGTGAATTATCTAAACACTTACAGACGTAACGTTATTGGGTATGTATGTACAGATGGAGCTTTCACAACAAATGTGCAAATCACATCCCGTGACTTTTTTAGAGAATAGGCCAAAGCTGAAAAACTTAACAGTACGTAAAATATGTAGAAATGTATACAATTGCCTAACAGCACATTTAGGGATTGGCTCTGTCCTCACGTCCCCGTCGTTCTGCATCATGGTATGGTGTACTGTTAAAGCTGCGCGGGGTAGCCGCGCGGTCTTGGGAGCCTTGCACGGTCCGCTCGGTTCACCCCCCCCCCCCCCCCCCCCCCCCGTCGGACGTTCGAGTCCTCCCTCGGGCATGAGTGCGTGTGTTGTCCTAGTTACTTTAAGTAGTGCGTAAGCTTAGGGACCTATGACCTCAGCAGTTTGGTCCCATAAGACCTTACGACAAATTTCCAAATTTTCTACTGTTAAAAAGTTCCTAGGGCGTATGTTGTTCTTTGAAGAGACAACCAGTATACTGTTGCCTCCTGCATATATCTCGCGAAAAGACGATGAAGGTAAAATTAGAGAGTTTCCAGCCCACAAGGGGGCTTACCAGCGATCGTTCTTCTCGCAACCCACACGTGACTGAAACAGGAAAAGGTAGCCCCCTCCACACATCGTAAGGTGACTTGGCGGTGTATAGACGTAGATGTAGGGTAACGCTAAAGTAGCGTTGATTATTCCACAATTCATGAAACGCAGAAAAATTTATTTTGTGCATAAATATTAGCTTTGTTATTCTTTGAACCTATCTTACCACCAAACAAGTTTTGATATGCCCTCTCTTATCTCGTGCGTGCACTTGTATCTGTGCTGCTTTCCACGTGCAAACTTGTTGGGTTTGAAGACGGCAACACTCGTTAGCAGACACAGAAGTTTTTGTCAGGATGTCGGTCGGTTCTAAAGGATGATGAGCGATGCGTTACCCTATCTTGGGCCGAAGATTAATTATTTGACCGAGAAATTGCTACAAAATCCCTTTAAACTTCATAGCGCCCATTATTTTGGATCGAAGCGGAGGCCGCTATCGCACCTACAAATGCGCCATTGCTCAGTCTTACAGCAATACTGACAATGAGTAAAGTATTTTGTTCACAACCAGTGGAATAGATAAGAGCCGTTCCAGGGCATACTCGTCAACGTAACGCGACAAATCCAGAAGGCACTCGCTTAAAAAAAAAAAAAAAAAAAAAAAAAAAAAAAAAAACTGTGACCTCTAATTAAAAGACCAATTTCGCGAATGTTCTCATGATGACTCTGTGCTCAACATAAAAAATCTGACAGGTGTAGATTCTCAAAACTTGATTTCCAGCCTGGAGGTCACCCCTTCGACTGGTCTTCTTCTAAATGTGAACTAATTTTCAGGTGTTAAAAAAAATAGCAAAAACCCAATAAATTCTTGCCGTTACCATCTACAGGTTTCCTGTTAAAACTGACAGCGAGAAACAAAGCGAAACATCACACTTTCATAATTTTATAATTAACGTTTTCTAAAAGATTTTTTTTCGTAATCACATCATATATTCTGTACAGCCTATGTAATATCGAGTGTTTTTGAATACACAAAATAGTTTAGTTTCTCCATCATTATTTCCAAATTATTAAACATAATGAAACTTTCTACCCGGATGAGGACGTACACAGAGCGAAAATATCCATGTGACGCCATTGCCACTCGAGTGGCACTATCCTCTGACCGTTTCCGGGACGGAAGTGTTTACATGGGGCCACAATATTTCCACAAAGTGAATAAATGCGGGCTAGTGGAAGTGAGTGCGGCTCTACTTCTTCTACGTCGCACTGCGAATCAAAGAACATAAAGAGAAATAGGGTTTATGGATACATTCTCTTCTAAGTAACCGGAATATTTCAGAAATTTTAGCTACTAAACTAATGCTGGACTCATTGGGCCTGCCTGTTACAAATTGTAACAGAATGGCGAATAACGATTTCGAATATCTCGTACAAGCAATTTGTACGAGAACTGTTGAAATCGATACAAATATGAGAGAGTGTATACCAGCTGTAACCCGATTGGCGATCTCCCATAGTTTTTAGGTGCTCGCGACTGGTACAGAAGTTCACTGTTCATGAGTAATCCCCACGGTACCGGTAGTATGCAATGCTTTAGTAGCAGGACTGAAAGATTTCATATAGCGAAGTGTGAAATAAGAATACAGTTTTTATTTTATTTTTGTTCAGCTGCGCACATAACTATTTACACAATCAACTCCTGCATCAGACGTCTCGAGGTAGGATGAAATTCATGGCATCATGTGCAACTTATGTGGATAAAAAGGCACCAGAGCTTCTACTCTTCCTATACTACATTTTTGCCTCGCGTTTGGCATGGGATCGAGGACTTCAGAATTTTTTTAATGGTTCATCAAGTGTGATTCAGAGCTTACAGACAACAACTTGCGAACTTTTTTTTCAGATTGAGATCTTCGTAAACATCGATTTCCATATCTCACAGTTGTAGTCGTACATGAATCGCATTTATAAAATCCATAACGGTATACTGTACACAACGACCTGACGACAACATAAAAACCATATGGCTATATGCACGCTGACAAACTTTCGAAAAAAATCGAGACGCTCTTGTTTTCTCTCAGAGACGTGACTTGCAGCAGTGTCTGTGAAAGAAATAGCAAACAAAGGTGAGAGCGAAACGGAAGAGTTTACAGACAGGGACAGAGAGAGATACCGTCACGCAATACGAAGTATTCTCCACCACTGGTTGGCAACAGCGGCAACTCCTCAGCAATAAGTCGGCAACTACCTCAACATCAGTAATATTGCTCAGCCGTACTGCAAAAATTGCCATGTGTCGCAGCCACATTGCAGCAATTTTAACGGCAACGCTATAGAGGCCAAATATTGACGTAAAATGGCTCGTTTTAATGCACCTTAATGACAATATTCACGAATAAAATAACAATAAGTTAAAATTTCTGAGTTTGCTCAGCAGAGCCAGTCTATACCTCAGCCAAGCGAAATGTGCACGTAGTGTTGATGGAAACACTGTTCCTGTTTTGCCTCGGAATCGGCGAGGCAAACGTGTTGCGGCGCTCAGTTCGCATCGAAAATGGAGTTTTCATAATCGCTAATATTTTCTTTCACAGAAAAGAAATGTAAACGTACAAGTAACGAAGGCGGATTAGAAATACAGAAGACTACCAACAAATAATTTAGTGAAAACAGTAGGTAAAGATAAGCACAGTACCACTAAAACAAACAGATTCAGTGATTCCTTGTTGGGAAATTTCATCGGACACGTCTATCAAACTACTCTCGTCTCTTCGAACTTCAGCAGCGCAAATCATTCCGGCGATAGCTAGCGTTGTTTCTGTTTTGTAGGAGCTTTGTTCACATCTTCAAGTCTGCCTATTACATCTAATAATGCACTTGTTCATGTCATCTGAAATGATTTTGTTTTATTTATTCTACAATTATAGTTACTGTACATTAACTATTGTGTATGCAGTTCACGTTACAGTTACGACTAGCAGAACATATGTACGATGTGAACGCCCACAGAGGCGTTTGCACGATCGATTATTGTCAGAGGTTTAAACTGAACGTGTTTGTACCACGTTAACAATCCTGCTTATGAACTGAAGCCCATCCTTTGGTCATTCTATTAGTCGACCACAATGCACCTGGGAGTGATGGCGCTTCGGTCGGCGTATCGTGCCTATACTCGGCAGTACGCCCGCAAGTGGCATGAAAGTGTTGACAGTGCGATGCGATTTGCTTAGTCACCACTGTACTTTTACTGTAACGTCGCAATGTGTTTCCGATAACAGCCACGGAAGGTCAAGTATAACAATACCGAGAGTGCGTAGTACCTGACGTAAGCCAGATGCCTCGTTGTGGAAGCATACTGGCTAGATCCACTTGTGTGTGTATTGTATGCAAGAATTATTAACATCGAAATTGAGCTTGAAGGCTGTTTATTCCTCTTGATTGTCAGATTTTGGCTGTCATTCTCATTCATACGTTCAGATTGCAGTCAGTAATGCCAGTACTACAGTAGTTTGTGCTATCATTCTGTTTACGGTTCTGTTCTACTGTTAGATCCTCTTAAAAGTACCAGTACGACGACAGAACTATGGTCATCTGCATAGGGTGAAACCGAACTGCATCGAAAAAAATTCGGATGTTCGGGAATATGAATGTTTTGCTGTAAGCGACGTGTGGTTTCCTGAGCTTCCTTACAGAGTTGGCATAATATAGTTAACGATTCATTTGATTTTTTAGCCCTATCTACTTCTACATCTACATACATACTCCGCAAGCTGCCGTACGGTGAGTGGCGGAGAGCACCTTGTAAACTACTAGCCGTTCCACTTCCTGCTCCACTCGCAAATAGAGTGAGGTAAGAACGACTACCTATATGCCTCCGTACGACCACTAATTTTCGTATCTTCGTGGTCCTTTCCCGAAAAATACGTTGGCGGCAGTAGAATCGGTCTGCAGTCAGCTCCAAATGCCGGTTCTCTGTATTTTCTCATATGTGTTCCTCGAAAAGAACACTGTCTTCTCTCCAGGGATTTCTATTCCTGAAGCATCTCCGTAATACTAGCGTGTTTTCGAGCTTACTGGTAACAAATCTAGGAAACCGCCCCTGAATTGCTTCGATGTCTTCATTGAATTCAACCTGGTGCGGATCTGAAACACTGGAGGAGTACTTAAAGATGGGTGGCACTTGTGTCCTATATGATGAACCAGACCTCCCTAAAATTCTTCCAATAAACCGAAGTCAACTATACACCTTCCCTACTACTATCCTTATATGCTCGTTCCATTTCATGTCGCTTTGCAACGTTAGGCCTGGGTAGACAGTTGGTTCTGTGAAATTGTCTTCACAGCTGTGAAAAAGACTGCAATATTAAATCATCGAAACGTACAACAGGAAACAGAGTAATTTAACATCCCCAGGACGCCTGAGTGTAGATGCAAAGGTAATGTTGACTTGGTTGCCGATCCCGCGGGATGGCCCAGCATAGGGGCCGTAGTGCAGGTTTTCCATTGCATTCAGTGAACCCATACAAGAGGTGCGTGTCGGCCAACCTATCCATATTCTGTTTGTAATTGTCAATATACAATTAACATTGCCGTTAAAACACACCATTAACAGAACTGAGCAGTCCTCCGACTCTTTATAAATGTAGTTTGGTTTTTGTACAAATTGTGGAGAACCTTCCGTCTCCTGTATTTCACTTACATCTATCTACATCTACATGATTACTCTGCAATTCACAATTAGGTGTCTGGCAGAGGGTTCATTGTACCACCTTCAGGCCATTTCTCTATCGTTCCACTCTCGAACAGCGCGGGGAAAACACAAACACCTGAATCTTTCGGTGGGTGCTCTGATTTCTCTTATTTTATTATGATGATCATTTTTCCCTATGTAGACGCCAACAAAATATTTCCACACTCTGAGGACAAAGTTTGTGATAGAAGTTTCATGAGAAAATTCTGCCTCAATAACAAACGCCTTTTTTTGACGATTGCCACCTCACCTCGCTTATCATATCCGTGGCACTCTCTCCCTCATTTTGCAAAAATACAAAACTATCTGCTCTTCTTAGAATATTTTCGATGACTTTCGTCAATCCTATCTCATGGGTATCCCACACCCCACATCCAGAGGAGGGCGGACAAGCGTGGTGTAAACAGTCTCTATAAGCCTGTTGCATTTTCTGTTCTGCCAGTAGATCACAGCGCATGGTTTTCTTTCCCCACAGCATTATCAATGTGATCGTTCTAAGTTAAATTAATCGTAACTGTAGGTCTTAAGTACCGTATTTAGTTGAATTAACAGCCTTTAGATTCGTGTGGATGCCTTCACACGATTCATTTTTTAAAATCAACTGCCACTTTTCGCACCTTCCATACATCTGTCTAAATCATTTTGCAAATCGTTTTGATCATTTGATTACTTTTCAAGACTGTAAACCACAGCATCATCTGCAAATAGTCTAAGAGGGCTGCTTGGACTGTCTCCCAAATCGTTTATGTAGATCAGGATCAGCAGAGTGCCTATAACACTTCCTTGCGGAACGCCACATATTACTTCTGTTTTACTCGATGACTTTCCTTCAGTTACTAAGACCTGTGACCTTTCTGACAGGAAATCACGAATCCAGTCACACAAATGAACGATACACCACAGGCATACACCGCAGGGTACACCAATGTAATCAAAAGTCGCTTGTGAGGAACAGTGTCAAAAACCTTCTGGAAATCTAAATATATGGAATTAATTTGACGTCCCCTGTCGAAAGCACTCAATTGCGAGAATAAAGAGCTAGCTGCGTTTCACAAGAACAATGTTTTCTGAATTTGTGTTTGCTATTTGTCAATAAATCGTTTTCTTGGGGACGATTGATAATGTTCGAGCACCCTATATGTTCCAAAAGTCTACTGCAAATATGGGTCTGTAATTTCCTTTCTTGGGTATCGGTGTGACTTGTGCAACTTTCCAATCTCTCGATATCGTTCTTTCGACGAGCGAGCGATAATACATGATTGCTACGTATAGAGCTATCGATCAGCATAATCTGAAAGGAATGTGAGTGGTATACTCTCTGTGCTGGAACACTTGCCTTTCTTTTGCATTTTCACACACTGACTACCATGATGAAATTTGGACCATGCAATGCTACGCCACATTGATTTTTGCATCATATGTCTTCTTTTGAACATGTAGAATTAAGTTACTTGATAAAATGTGGCTCACATGGTTTAAAACCACAATAGATATAAAATTATCGTTTTTCAAAAAAGTAATCGTACACTCTCCCCCCATGGACCATGGACCTTTCCGTTGGTGGGGAGGCTTGCGTGCCTCAACGATACAGGTGGCCGTACCGTAGGTGCAACCACAACGGAGGGGTATCTGTTGAGAGGCCAGGCAAACGTGTGCTTCCTGAAGAGGGGCAGCAGCATTTTCAGTAGTTGCAGGGGCAACAGTCTGGATGATTGATTGATCCGGCCTTGTAACACTAACCAAAACGGCCTTGCTGTGCTGGTACTGCGAACGGCTGAAAGCAAGGGGAAACTACAGCCGCAATTTATCCCGCGGGCATGCAGCTTTACTGTATGGTTAAATGATGATGGCGTCCTCTTGAGTAAAATATTCCGGAGGTAAAATAGTCCCCCATTCGGATCTCCGGGCGGGGACTACTCAAGAGGACGCGGTTATCAGGAGAATGAAAAGTGGCGTTCTACGGATCGGAGCGTGGAATGTCAGATCACTTAATCGGGCAGGTAGGTTAGAAAATTTAAAAAGGGAAATTAATAGGTTGAAGTTAGATATCGTGGATATTAGTGAAGTTCGGTGGCGGGAGGAACAAGACTTTTGGTCAGGTGAATACAGGGTTATAAATACAAAATCAAATAGAGGTAATGCAGGAGTAGGTTTAATAATGAATAAAAAATAGGAGTGCGGGTAAGCTGATACAAACAGCATAGTGAACGCATTATTGTGGCCAAGATAGACACGAAGCCTACGCCTACTACAGTAGTACAAGTTTATATGCCAACTAGCTTCGCAGATGATGAAGAAATTGATGAACTATGTGATGAGATAAAATAAATTATTCAGGTAGTGAAGGGAGACGAAAATTTAATAGTCATGCGTGAGTGGAATTCGAGAGTAGGAAAAGGGAGAGAAGGAAACATAGTAGGTGAATATGGATTGGGGCTAAGAAATGAAAGAGGAAGCCGTCTGGTAGAATTTTGCACAGAGCATAACTTAATCATAGTTAACACTTGGTTCAAGAATCATAAAAGAAGATTGTATACATGGAAGAATCCTGGAGATACTAGAAGGTATCAGAGAGATTATGTAATGGTAAGACAGAGATTTAAGAACCAGGTTTTAAATTGTAAGACATTTCCAGGGGCAGATGTGGACTCTGACCACAATCTATTGGTTATGAACTGTAGATTAAAACTGAAGAAACTGCAAAAAGGTGGGAATTTAAGGAGATGGGACCTGGATAAAGTGACTAAATCAGAGGTTGTAGAGAGTTTCAGGGAGAGCATAAGGGAACAATTGACAGGAATGGGGAAAGAAATACAGTAGAAGAAGAATGGGTAGCTCTGAGGGATGTAATAGTGCAGGCAGCAGAGGATCAAGTAGGTAAAAAGACGAGGGCTAGTAGAAATCATTGGGTAACAGAAGAAATATTGAATTTAATTGATGAAAGGAGAAACTGTAAAAATCCAGTGAACGAAGCAGACAAAAATTAATACAAACGTCACAAAAATGAGATCGACAGGAAGTGCAAAATGGCTAAGCAGGGATGGCTAGAGGACAAATGTAAGGATGTAGAGGCGCATATCACTAGGGGTAAAATAGATTCTGCCTACGGGAAAATTAAAGAGACCTTTGGAGAAAAGAGAACCACTTATATGAATATTAAGAGCTCAGATGGAAACCCAGTTCTAGTATGGAAATGGAAGAGGAGGTAGATGAAGATGAAATGAGAGATACGATACTGCGTGAAGAGTTTGACAGAGCACTGAAAGTCCTGAGTCGAAACAAGGCCCCGGGAGTAGACAACATTCCATTAGAACTACTGCCGGCCTTGGGAGAGCCAGTCCTGACAAAACTCTACCATCTGGTGATTAAGATGTATGAGACAGGGAAATACCCTCGGACTCCAATCCCAAAGAAAGCAGGTATTGACAGATGTGAAAATTACCGAACTATCAGTTTAATAAGTCACAGCTGCAAAATGCTAACGCGAATTCTTAACAGACGAATAGAAAAACTGGTAGAAGCCGACCTCGGGGAAGATCAGTTTGGATTCCGTAGAAATATTGGAACACGTGAGGCAATACTGACCTTACGACTTATCTTAGAAGAAAGATTAAGGAAAGGCAAACCTACGTTTCTAGCATTTGTAGATTTAGAGAAAGCTTTTGACAATTTTGACTGGAATACTCTCTTTCAAATTCTAAAGGTGGCAGGGGTAAAATACAGGGAGCGAAAGGCTACTTACAATTTGTACAGAAACCAGATGACAGTTATAAGAGTCGAGGGGCATGAAAGGGAAGCAGTTGTTGGGAATTGAGTGAGACAGGGTTGCAGCCTCTCCCCGATGTTATTCAATCTGTATATTGAGCAAGAAATAAAGGAAACAAAAGAAAAATTCGGAGTAGGTATTAAAATCCATGGAGAAGAAATAAAAACTTTGAGGTTCGCCGATGACATCGTAATTCTATCAGAGACAGCAAAGGACTTGGAAGAGCAGTTGAACGGAATGGACAGTGTCTTGAAAGGAGAATATAAGATGAACATCAACAAAAGCAAAACTAGGATAATGGAATGTAGTCGAATTAAGTCGGGTGATGCTGAGGCAATTAGATTAGGGAATGAGACACTTAAAGTAGTAAAGGAGTTTTGCTATTTGGGGAGCAAAGTCACTGATGATGTTCGAAGTAGAGAGGATATAAAATGTAGGCTGGCAATGGCAAGGAAAGCGTTTCTGAAGAAGAGTTATTTGTTAACATCGAGTATAGATTTAAGTGTCAGGAAGTCGTTTCTGAAAGTATTTGTATGGAGTGTAGCCATGTATGGAAGCGAAACATGGACGCTAAATAGTTTGGACAAGAAGAGAATAGAAGCATTCCAAATGTGGTGCTACAGAAGAATGCTGAAGATTAGATGGGTAGATCACATAACTAATGAGGAGGTATTGAATAGAATTGGGGAGAAGAGAAATTTGTGGCACAACTTGACAAGAAGAAGGGACCGGTTGCTAGGACATGTGCTGAGGCATCAAGGGATCACAAATTTAGCATTGGAGGGCAGCGTGGAGGGTAAAAATCGTAGAGGGAGACCAACAGATGAATACACTAAGCAGGTTCAGAAGGATGTAAGTTGCAGTTAAGTACTGGGAGATGAAGAAGCCTGCACAGAATAGAGTAGCATGGAGAGCTGCATCAAATCAGTCTCAGGACTGAAGAGCACAACAACAACAATCATACACTTAGTTATTTGATTATATTAGTTACATGTAACATTTTTAACTTGTTCTGACAATAATATTCATGAATAAAGTTCTTAGAACATTCTACTTATTCAGCACAGCATTGTGAATGTCACTAAAACAATCGTTGCACATAAAACTGTCACATTTATTGCATTTAGTGCACACCCTTTTCATTTTCTTAGCAGCATCCTTTCTTTCTTCTGTTCTTCACAGGCAGTTATATCAGCCCAAACATCTTCTTCGTTTGCTCTGCTTTCGTCCCTCTGCTGCCACAAGGCGATGGCTGTTATATTTGTGGAACGGTTGTAGTGTTGCTCGTGGTTGTGGATCTTTGGCATTCAATAGCAATAGAGTCAAGCGCTCCCTGAAAGAAATTATTTGTATGCGAGGCTTGGTTCCTTTGTTTGCCAAGTTGTACGGCACTTGAGCATTTACAACGGATGTTCCAAAAAGGAATTCAAGACCGATATTTCTGTACCATTTAATAGTACGCTGAAGTTTCGTTGAGTATCAGCTCATCTGATCAGATACATCAATAAATAACTTGGTGACATTGTAATCCACGACTGTGTTGGGTTTCAAAACGTCCACGCCATTTTTACGTTTTACAGGCACCATATCGTCGTTATGTTTGGTAGAAATCATCAAAGCATCCCATTTATCATTCCATTGGATCACGGAGATATTTTTGTTGCTCTGTGAACATACTGTTTGCCCTTTTGTCAGTTTTGCAGATATTACAGTTTGTGGGTTACCTTTTCTGTTACTCTTAAGAGCGCCAACAAGGTGGGTAAAGGTATTCATTGCTTCTGTAGCTAATGATACACCACTGTACCGATTCTAACAATACAGTGTCCTCTCATTGTGCAACAAAGGGTCAAGTAAATCCATAACTACTTTTTGTGGAACACAAACAGCTGTAGTTGCTTCCTTACCAGCATAGACTTTGACGTTCCATGTATAGCCAGATGGAAGGCAAAGTTTGAAGACTACAACCCCATACCAATGCCTTTTGTTGGGTACATATTGCCGAAATGACAGAGTCCTCTAAAGGGATAATAGTCTCGTCAGTGCAAGTTCCCTCTTGAAGACAAATCGTGTCCTTGAATTTTGGTACTATCAGGTCTAAGAGAAATTGGTCTTTGTGGAATCTATCCCCTTTAGTTTCATTATGAGAAGCATTAAATAATCTGAAGAGTATTTTAAACTGATCACGTGACATACTGGAGCTAACCTTGTTAGAGTAAAGCGTCCACTTGCTCCAATAGCAAGCTAAATTTGGCATTTTTACCAAGCCCATCCACATGACAATGCCACAGAAACGTTTCATCTATGGTGTAATTGTTTCTTTCCTTTTCGTTAGTCTGGAATTGCGACTGAGTTGTTGAGAATCAATTTTTTGTTTTGAATATCGATTTGTTTCAGCCACAAGAAACTCAAAAACGTCATTATCAATGAAAAGAAAATACGCTTCCTCTGGTGAACATTTGCCAAACATATCCAAAACATCAGTTGATAAAGCAGGGGAAAGCACATAGGAAATATCTTTGACTCCTCAGTAGCATCTGCCCATATTAGATCTGTGATATCGATAATATTCCCATCCGGTGTTTTATTGGCGTCATTTTCGGAGTTATAGCCGTCATGTATAACACTCACATCCGTATCATTTTGCGACAATGGATGTTTTAAATAATTATGGTCTGTAGAGCAGGAAGGGTCTTGTGAGCCTAATGTACCTTGTGAAGAGCTAGACCTGACAAGAAAAGTATTATCTGGATTATGTGTATCACAGATATTTAATTCCTGGAAGTCACTCTCTTCGTCATCACTTTCAGTAAACTTCTGATGATGTGTAGCGTCTTTAACATAAAGTTCATTATCAGGCTCGTAATCAGGGTCGCTGTCTGTGTTATCAGGAATGTCACCTTCAAAACTTGATAAGCTATCTTGCATAGCCTCATTGATTAGCTGTTCAAGTTCATCGAAAGTTTGTCTTCTTTTGGACATAATAATAAACTACGAAACTACTCAAATAAACAAACGTAACCTCAATTAGCATACACGACTAATCAGCAAAACTAACAAAAGACTCCTATAGCTGAGTCGTTAAGTATATCTCTGACGGCTGCAGTTAGGAATCACCATGGCTACCGACTGCAAAAATACACCATGGCTACCGACTGCAAAAATATTGCGTGCTAAGAACATGAGAGTCTTCCCGTGGAGCCACCGCTTTTAAACCCATGGTTGAAAAGCATTATTTGTGAGCTCTATGAGGCTCACGAGGCCTCTAAACACAACTCTGCAAGTGAGCCAGCTATGGCTCACGCGGCCCACGGTACAATGTACACGTGAACCAAATATGGCTCACGTGGCGGCAGTCACAGCCCGTGTAACTGTGAGCCAACATTGACTTACGCGGCAGTCAGTGTGTTACGATGCTTCGTTACATCGAAGATATCTACTTCTAAGATACTCATGTTGGCAGTTGTTGCTCTCGCGAATTCCGGAAAGTTTCCTTCGTCTTCTTTTCTGAAGGAATTTTTGAAAACCTTGTTTAATAACTAGTGGCACTGTCATCTATAAAATCACCAGTGCTATCGCGCAGCGAAGGTACTGATTGCGTCTTGCCGCTGTACTTTTCATATGACGAATATGTCTCTTAAGTTTCTGCCAGATTTCGAGGCAGAATTGCGTTGTGAAAACTATTAACAGTATCCCGCATCGAAGATCATGCTAAGTTTTGAGCTTCTGTAAAACTTCACCAATCTTGGGGATTTTGCGTCCTTTCAATGTTAGCACGCTATTTTCTTTGCTTGTGCAATAGTATTTTGACTTGTTTTGTTTACTATGGGAGATCAGTACCACGACTTATTCATTTAGTTAGTATATATCTCTGTAATGGCGTCGATACTATTTCTCTGAATTCGACCCACGTCTGGTCTACGTTCCCAAAGTCAGATCGGAAGGAGTGGAGACTGTCTCTTAGTCGGAAGTCGAGCGAGTTTTTGTCTGCTTCCTTAGATAGGTGTATTTTGCGACAATGAATTATGGGGATTCATAAAACAAGTTGTTATCCCACGCTACGCGACTGTTGGCTAACTTAAGGCTGCTGTTCAAATTGCTTTTAATGCCATCACAGCAGTGATGTTAAGGAGAATTTCACTTCGTACATGGAGGAAAATCATACTCTCTTATAAAAACGTTGTGTACACACAGATACTCTGGAATAAATAATAAAGAATAGTTACACTACCTCAAAGTCGTTCTCTGCCACAGTCCCACATTTATAGAGTGCGACCACCTGTAAATATGTGGACATGGACAGGGGTAATTGGACTTCATGGACACCTGTACTTGCTTTTCCCTACATTCTATTGTTGTTGATGATGGTACATCCTACCTTGTACACAAATGACCGAAGTAAGTTTCTTCAAAGTTAAATGATGCCCCATTTACCGAGAGCCAATTAATTACTTACCTGGCTATTCCAATTCTTCGAAAAAAATTACGTAATTTCGAGGAGATTAAGTGACTGATTGATTATGTCCTTTTTGTATTTTTCATGATACAAGCACATGGGCATTTCGCAATGAAGTAACTGGTTTCGACAAGCCAGACTTCAGACTTGAGAAACATGCTACGAGAGCCTCTGTTGCGTTGTCAACAATATAAGATGGATGGTTTCTTACACGTAGCAGAAACGGGAGCAATGGGAATATTAAACACTGCTGAGAGATGCTTTTGAGTCCGTCACAGCTCTGCCTTCTGCGCAGCATGATGTAACGTGACCGTCTAAAAGGGACAATCAAATGAAAGTAAGACAGATGGGAGAAAAGTAACCAAACTGTATATTATTTCAAAAACAATCGCCGTAACTGTTAGTACAGTTATCCCACTTTGAGACAAGATGTTCAATGCCTTCATGAACAAACGTTTGCAGTTGCCTACGGAACCATCGTTGAACGCAGTCTTGAATCTCTTCGTTCGAAGCAAATTGATGGCCACGGATGTCTTTTTCTGGGCTCCATAAACATAGTAGGGATCGGGACTGTTCGGAGGATGTGTAAAGGCTTCCGAGCGAACCATTTGCAGCGTAGTCGAGGCAACATACGTCAGCTCCAGGACAGTTATGGTGAGCTCCTTCTTTGACATCAAGGAGCCACTGTAATTCTGAAACACGGTGCCACAATAAACGCACAGCGGTAGTGACACTGTGAAAAAATTGAAGCTCGCTGTAAAGTCCAAATGCCCTGGAATGTTGACGAACGACATCATTCTGTGGCGGGATAATGCCCACCCACATGTTGGCCAGAATTGTTTCGACTCCGCTTCAGAAGTTTCGCTGGGAAGCCCTTACACATCCTTCATACAGTCCCAATTTCTCCCTTTGCGATTTCCGTAATTATGGAGCCCTGAAGAGAGACATTCGTGACCAGCGATTTCCTTCGGACGAAGTGGTGCACATCTCAGTACTACCAAGTTCTGTAGGCAACCGCAAGCATTTTTCCATGCAGGCAGTAACGATGCTGTCTCTTGGAAGGTAACTGTATTAACAGTTATAACACTTACTTTTGAAATAATGACCAGTTTACTTACTTTCTTTCCATCCGCCTCGTTTTCATTTGACCGCCCCTTATACTCGTAGGGGCCTGAGGCCTAAGTCTATGTAAACCGTACGGCTCCTTATAACTGGTTGTGTAAGTTGATTCACACACTGAGGAAAGGCAAAAGCATATGACTTAGAAACGGCCAAGGCAAGTGAAACATTCAAGTTCTATCAGATTAGCTAAGATGCTCTGTTCGTTCCGTAAACGTGTAGTGAAGAAACACATGAGGCTGCTCATGCTCAACATGTCATAAGAACCCTGAAAACGTCAGTTGACTTGGTGAGTCGCACAGAAACTGCAAACTCAAACAGAGTGCTAATGTTGGAGAGACCACCTTCGCCATTATCGTCATTCTACACCTCTCTCCCTGACTATCGTTCTTCAAGCAGTCGCCGTAAAACTCTATGAACTCCTTTTACCTACCTCTCGAAAAACCTTGCACAGAGATGGTCTCCTTAATCCTTGCAAAACTTCTGTATCTATTTCTCCTCGTATGGGACTTTACTGTACACAGAGTGGAGAAACTGACTACGCTCATCACACCAGGGATAGAGTTGTTGAGATCTTCATGTAAATGTCGTGTGACTAGGGCCTCCCGTCGGCTAGACAGTTCGCCGGATCTTCATAGTGTCTGGGGATACTTGCCTCCTGAAATCTGTGTTTTGTTTCTTGATGCTCTGATACATTCTTTTTCCGTTCTTAAAGCTTTGCAGCAAAACTTAAAATTGTGTGAATCATGTACAAAGAAAGTTTGGGTCGCACTGGCAACAATACAGTGATTTTGCTCCCCTGCAGAACTACAGCCAAAATTTGTACTTTGTCACATATACCGTCTGAATTCTGAAACTTACCTCTCAGCTAGTGTGTTGCTCCATTTTCTCTAAGTTCTTCCTGTTATTATTTTTCTGGTTGTGCCACATAAAGATGCCCCAACAATGTGGTTGCAATTTTCAGCTTTGGCTTTTCCTCACACTGAAGTCTATTTCTTCCTAAGCTATTCACCTGAATACCGAGTGCTTGTGTTTAAAGAATCTGGTATAAGTTGAGGTGCTGTCACCTACAATTTCTGTAGAAGTGGCTGTCACAGCTGAGACCAAGTCAGCAAGTGTTGGGTTTTGTAATATTTGTCCCCCAACTTGGTTGGAAAGCAAAGGATACTTATTTAATGCTCACACCTGTAAGTCCTTAAATTCTTCTGTACTCCTGCATGACCTTTATACGTATTGCGTCTATAATACAAGTGCAAATTTCCTACCCTGCCCTCATGTGATGTATACTCTATATTTGAGCTACTTAGGTTCATTGTATTACAATTACAAATCCTATATCACTATAAGATGATTCCTGGAGGAATAAACAAACAGTACAACCATATGGATGATTTTCTACACTTTAAAAAAAAAATTTCATATGGACATATTTACTGTGCAACTGAAACTGGAAGCAGCAGATATACACATTTTCATATCATTCTATGGAAGTCACTAGGGGACAACACACTGCTGTTAACAAATGTTTTATGGTATCAGAGGCCACCTCACCTGCTGTCCGGCAACAGCCTGAAGTAGGGACGGAAAGGGAGTAACTGTGCGAAGTGAAGTCATGCTACCTAATAATGTAAAGCTCTAGTTAATTTATTTTCTAATGAAAGAATTTATATTGCTGTACCTGGACTAGAACCACAATTTAGTACTTTATCTTGAGAGATATGTTTAAATTTCACTGTTTCTGAATTTGTAAACTGTAACTTCTCACCGAGTTGTCATGTACCTCTACAAATTTGTAGGTACTTTTCATCTCTTACCAGGATCATTGAACGTAACAAATCAGAGATATTTAAGTAGAAAATGTGTTCTTTTTGTGTTGTGTACAAAAATGACCGATTAATGAACGAGTTTTCATCACATATACAGTGATGAGATCCTCATAGATGTAGACTACTGCAGAGAACAAATATATAATACAGGGATGATTTCTTTTGGATTGTGACAACAGCCTCAATAAATCTGAAGAACATTATTGCAACAGGTTGTATTTCAAATTACATTGAGGAATAGTGCAAGTTCTGCAAATGTACTTCACTTTGACAGTATCAGCGCTACAATACACAGAAAATAATGCACAACAGCAATGTTAATAATTTAATAGCGTGAAGCTACTTCCAGTGTGGCTACTCAAACTTGAAAAAGAAAATCCCTGAGAATTCCACATGTAAGACTGATGATTCTGTCAGTACGCTGTCGAAAAAGTAATGGTAAGGGGGGAAGGGGAGGCAGAATACCACAATAATGGCTTTTCTTCTATCTCAGTTGCATTAGATACCAACCATAATCAGTAGTTTAACCAGTTTTTTAACACAGAGAATATATATGGAATAATATTCATTTAATTAACACACTTTGAAATATTAAGTATTTTAAAATTTGCGTTTATAAAATTCAATTTTAATGCTAAACTAAAACGCAGAATTTCTGGGATTTTATAAAATTCCTGAAATTCCCTGAGATTTTCCAGGTAAAATGTAATCCCGTGAGAATTCCAGGTTTTCCAGAAGAATCATCACCCTGTACTTCTTAGCAGTCTTGTGTAGTTAAAAGTATTCGAAATGAGTGCTTTTAAGCGTGAAATTTATGGAAACTAGCACAATTATTGCAAGACTCGGGGGTAGCATAGTTCCAAAGTGCACCCACAGCAGCTGAACAAAATCATAACTCATGTTACAAATAATGAATTTTCATGTTGCTACCAGTGCTATGAATTTGGCAAGAATTTTACTTGTAAAAGAAATTAAAGCGCCACCAACAAAACACTCATGGCATAATGCGACAGAAAACATTGAACTGGATGATGTGTACACTTCAAGCTGATTCTAAAAATGTTTGGATTGATCATAAGTTGAAAGAGAAAATGGATTGCACTACATAACCCAAATTCGTCAAACACTGTGCCACTAAATTTGATGACAATTACTCATCTCGTAACTATGTTTGCCTTTGTTGATGTTAATCTATCTCCAAAGGTGAAGGGATAAGACAACTAAAAATGGTAGGAGGCAACAAAATCAATGGAAAGTGTCCTGCAGAGATAAATGTCCTCTATAAGGAAGGAAAGTGCCTTGTTAATTTTTAGTCGACTCATGTTGGACACGATCTAGACTTAAGTATCTAAATCTCACACCGTAAGAACTGGAGAGCGTTGCTGCACACGTTGCTGTAGGACTCCTGTTTCCCATTGTTCTCGACAAAATTTGACCTACAATGCAGGATTCAAATTTGGAGAGATTATATCTCTCAACGACGCAGGGCTGTTACTTTGCAGCTTCTTATAATTTGGTTCATAGTCAGTCACAATTGAATGATGCAATCACCATCGAAGGTTAGGCACACAAAGTTAATCAAAGCAATGATCCATATGTATTGCTTTTATAAGCCATACTAACATTTACTTTGAATTACGAAGCAAAAGTTTCGTGTTACCTGCATCTGGAATTAACAAGTGAAGATTTCATGTTGGTAATAATTAAAAATGGACATTGTGAATTATTAGCAAAATTCGGAAATGATATATTTGTGTTGATGAGACTCTCAGTCTATGATTTTGAGTTTATCGTGAAACTAGTACTGGTTGATATGAGGCAAGGATTTCCATGCACTTTCCTCATTTCTTATAGTAATGTCAGTGATGTGTTGACTGTATTTTCGACTATATAAAGTCACAGATTGGACAGTTTTGCCCCAAGGTATTCGTGTCAGATCTCTCGAGTCCTACAGCATTGCTTGGAACAGAATAATAGGGGCTACTAAAATGAGATTTTTCTGCACCTGGCATGTGGATAGAGCATGGAGGAACAACACCAAGAGTAAAACTCTGCACAAGGAATGCAGAAATGACATGTACAAGCTTGTTAAGATATTAACGCAGGTGAGAGAAGTTATTATGTTTGAAGAATCGCTGCAAAAAGCACAATAAAAGCTCTATAGTTATCCAAATACATCCGAATTTTGTCATTATTCCAAGACGTACTATGAAATTAAATCGCGAAATGTTGAATATATTGTCACAGAATCCAAGCTACACTAAACACAAACATGCACCTGAAGAGTATGCACAAGGCTTTGAAATTCGTATAT